>NC_071280.1:1511308-1566308 GCF_023375685.1 Ictalurus furcatus
CATCGCGGGTCTTAGTATGTTTGAGAAACCTATCCGGAGGACTTGAAATATAACTATAAACGGGTGCGTCAGTGTATCAGTCTTTTTGATTATAACGTTAAATA
This sequence comes from Ictalurus furcatus, assembly GCF_023375685.1. NCBI lineage: Eukaryota > Metazoa > Chordata > Actinopteri > Siluriformes > Ictaluridae > Ictalurus > Ictalurus furcatus. Next base: position 1,511,413 of record NC_071280.1, read on the forward strand.
CTTAATATGTTATTTTAATTCAAATTCAATGATAAAACTATTGGAAATGAAAGCAGGGAAAATTTGAATCTTTGTATTATGTATTACTTGATTACAAATCATTCGTTGCTAAACTTTTATACGTTTTTTTTATCATTTTTTATATATATATATATAAGTATTATCTTTTTTTTCCATTAATGTACTTTGTATGCATATTTTGTTTACAAAAATAAACATATTCTATATAATCATATCCATATAATATAAAGTTTGGGGGATTTTTCCCAACTAGTCCACTTTTACAAGTTATTAGAAACTTCTAGATCATGTCTGACCATGCGTGCCAAATGAAAACCATCCCGACCGTACGAAAACACTTTCAGTGAACCAAACCCTCAGCTGTTTTTAGCCCCACCCCCTCTTCTTCCTCCCCCACACCCCGGGTTCTGTCAATCACAGCAGGACCGTCATCATTTGTACTGCTGCTTCATGCTTCATCCCCACTTGACCCTGATGACCCCTGAGAGGTCCCACAAGGCCGCACTCTGGGTCCTAGGTAAATTTTCCTACTGCTCTTAGAGAGGGGTCAGTCAGAGGATCAGGGGCTTTCAGTCCCGGTCCGAGGTGAGTGTTACGGCTTATAAATGCGATTAAGAAATTGGCTTTGGGTTACCTGTCGGTCCGTGTAATCCGGACTTTTGGGACAACGTGAAAACGTCTTCAATTCTATGTTTACTCGTGTAGCGGAAGACGTAGAGTATAATCTTTCAGTGTGTAAACGTTGCGAGAGCGGTATTTGGAAATACTGTATATCCGATAGAGTTATCCTGTCAGCCAATCACGTGGCAGGAACACAGCGAATAAATCGATGCGCTTCAGTCAACGTTCGCGGAACATCAGAACGAAGAAAAGCAATCTCTGTGACCTCAGTGACCCTGGAATGCTGGATGCTTTCAGAAACGGCGAGATTTTCACGCGCAACCTTCTCACGGAGAACGGTGCAAAAAAAAAAATAATAATCCACCCAGCGAGTCAGAGGAGACCGGTTCGAGCTGAAAGGAAGGGCTACAGTAGGTCACATGACCACTCTTTACAACTCGCCAGGGTGGATAAGCTACAACAGGAGACGACCAAATCGGGTTCCGCTCAAGGACGCTGACGCTAATCTGCTAAATATATAACCGTTGACGGTTGATCGTCCAAACAACCAGCTGCCGTATTTGTAATAAATAACTTGTTTACATTTTTTTTTTTTTTTTTTTATGAATAACGACTTAATTCTCTTATCTGCACCTGCCTCTCATTACTTCTCAGGTGGTTGATATTACACGACCAGGTACATGGACCGTTCCATATATGGAAAAAGGGGAAAATGTGGAAACGCTGTGTCTAAGGATGGAAAAATTTCACACTTCCCGCAATCCAGATGATTTGGGCCGAACCGCGACTGAAAGCAAGGCTACTGGCTGAGAAATGCTCCCTATAGGTTAAACCGATGCAGATGTATCTTCATGCCACACACACACACACACACATACACACACACACACACACACACACATGGACAAAGAGTTCTTTGCACACTTTTTCACACCCTTTCCACAGACTTCAGTCATTTGTACCACTAGTTTTTGCAAACACACGTTTATCAGGATGAAGTTGAGTTCCACAGAAAGTCTGTTGTATGTAATGTCAATAGAATTGTAGAATTATGCACAACATCATCGCACAACATCATCGCACAACATCATCACACAACATCACAACACATCATCATGTGTTGTGCGGTGATGTTGTGCGATGATGTTGTGTGGTGATGTTGTGCGATGATGTTGTGTGGTGATGTTGTGCGGTGATGTTGTGCGGTGATGTTGTACGGTGATGTGCGATGATGTTGTGCAGTGATGTTGTGCGATGATGTTGTGCGGTGACGTTGTGCGGTGATGTTGTGCGATGATGTGCGATGATGTTGTGCGGTGATGTTGTGCGATGATGTTGTGCGGTGATGTTGTACGTGATGTGCGATGATGTTGTGCGGTGATGTTGTGCGATGATGTTGTGCGGTGACGTTGTGTGGTGATGTTGTGCCATGATGTTGTGCGATGATGTTGTGTGGTGATGTTGTGCGATGATGTTGTGCGGTGATGTTGTACGGTGATGTGCGATGATGTTGTGCAGTGATGTTGTGCGATGATGTTGTGCGATGATGTTGTGCGATGATGTTGTGCTGTGATGTTGTGCGGTGATGTTGTACGGTGATGTTGTACGGTGATGTGCGGTGATGTCGTGCGGTGATGTTGTGCGATGATGTTGTGCGATGATGTGCGATGATGTTGTGCGGTGATGTTGTACGGTGATGTTATGTGATGATGTTGTGCGGTGATGTTGTACGGTGATGTTATGTGATGATGTTGTGCGGTGATGTTGTACGGTGATGTTATGTGATGATGTTGTGTGGTGATGTCGTGCGGTGATGTTGTGTGATGATGTTGTGCGGTGATGTTGTACGGTGATGTCGTGCGGTGATGTCGTGCGGTGATGTCGTGCGATGATGTCGTGCGATGATGTCGTGCGATGATGTTGTGCGGTGATGTTGTACGGTGATGTTATGTGATGATGTTGTGCGGTGATGTCGTGCGGTGATGTCGTGCAGTGATGTGCGATGATGTTGTGCGGTGATGTTGTGCGGTGATGTGCGATGATGTTGTGCGGTGATGTTGTGCGGTGATGTTGTATGGTGATGTTATGTGATGATGTTGTGCGGTGATGTCGTGCAGTGATGTGCGGTGATGTCGTGCGGTGATGTCGTGCGGTGTAGAGCGTGAACATGGAGTTACAGTGTGATGAAGAGACACAGTCAGTGGAGAACTTTCAGGAATCTGTTCTTTTGGGAGAAACTTTTTTTGGTCTGAAACTTGTGACAGCGCTCCACACTTCTTTAGTGGATATTTCCTGTGTAGAGCGCTGCAGGCGTTATGAGCAAACACACACTCTTTACTTCATCATGGCTGGGTAAAGTTGTTTTTTTTGTGAAATGATGCGAGCTGCATTCACATCTGGCGGGGAGTTTAGGAACGCCTCCGAGCCCGAGCCAGTGTCTCTGAACAGCTGTGTTTCCAGACCCCACATTGTTTTCTTGCTTTGCATTGATTTTTTTTCTTTTTTCCCCTCTCACCATTTCCCACGTCTGCGCTTTGATCCCTCAGGGATTATGTGTGGAGAGATTCTCAGGGAAGTGTGCGCACCTCCTAATCAACTGTCAGGACTCCGCAGTGGCACTGTTTAATCTTCTTATTAAACACACCTATACATTTACATTCAGCTTCGTCTGCACTTACTCACAACTCTACTGCTTCAGCCGAGACAATCCTCCCTGCATCACACACACACACACACATACACACACACACACACACACACGCATACACACACACACACACACACACACACACACACACACGCACACACGCATACACACACACACACACACACACTCACATACACACACACACGCACACACGCATACACACACATACACACACACACACACACACATACAGACACACACGCACACACGCATACACACACATACACACACACACACACACACATACAGACACACACGCATACACACACACACACACATACACACATACACACACACGCACACACGCATACACACACACACACACGCGCATACACACACACGCACACACTCACATACACGCACACACGCACACACACACATACACGCACACACACACACACACACACGCACACACGCATACACACACACGCACATGCACACACACACACACACACGCACACACTCACATACACACACACACACATACACGCACACACACACACGCACACACGCATACACACACACACTCACACACACACACACACTCACATACACACACACACACGCACACACTCACATACACGCACACACGCACACACGCATACACACACACACACACACACACACACTCACATACATGCACACACGCATACACACACACACACTCACACACACACTCACACACATACACACGCACACACTCACATACACACTCACACTCATACACTCACACACACACACACTCACATACACACACATACATACACACACACACACTCACATACACACTCACACTCACACACTCACACACACACACACACATACACACACACACACACACTCACATACACACTCACACACACTCACACACACACACTCACACACTCACACACACACACACTCACACACACTCACAAACACACTCACACACACACTCACACACACTCACACACTCACACACTCACATACACACTCACACTCATACACTCACACACACACACACTCACATACACACACATACATACACACTCACACACACTCACACACACACACTCACATACTCACACACACACACACATACATACACACACACACTCACACACACACACACTCACACACACACTCACACACACTCACACACACACTCACACACACTCACACACATACACACACACATGCATGCACGCACTTTATAAAACAACTTTAAAAAGAAAGATAGAAACAAAGAGATAAGTGAGTGACTGAGTGTGAAAGAAAGAAACAAACAAAGAAAAGAAAAAATAGAAAAACGAAATGGATAGATCGATAGATCAGTAGACTGATAGATCGATAACAAAGAAATAAGTGAGTGAGAAAGAAAGATATAAATTGTGTTTCAGGTGATTCAACAGGTGCACCAACAAATAAACAAACAAACAAACAAACAAACAAACAAATAAATAAATAACAAGCAAACAGATCGCTAGATAAATAAATAATTAAATAAACTCAGTGGAATCAGCCAGGTGAGCTCTGCTGTAGATTTCAGTGTGTTCCAGAGAGATATCAGAAACTGGTGATTCTCAAATCTAACAATAACGAGCAGTAATTTTGAACAGATTGATCCTCCACAGTTAATCTCCAAACAGATTAAGACTTTAATAGCCAGTGATCAGAAGCCAGGAGTCAGTGTTCAGCAGATTAGCGAGGTCTCTCTCTCTCTCTCTCTCTCTCTCTCTCTCTCTCTCGGCGGTAATGACTCGACTCGGAGGCGGCGGTTAACGAGTGGACGATCGACCTGTTGCCTAATGTGTACGCTAATGGAAAAACGGCGCATTAGAGCGTGCGGAGCTCATAAATAAACCCGCCGCTATATGATCAGCTCATTACTGAAGGAATGTGGAGCGTGCTTCATTAATCGATCCGTATCGATCCGGGCAAGTTCGGGAAAAGAAAACACAAGGGAGGAAAGGTAGGGGGGAAAAAAAAGAGGGAGGCTGTGGGCACTAAAGTTGATCCTTTTTCTTATAACGGCAGAAGTACTTGATTCTTTTTACGCCACAATGATTTGCCAAAGTTTCTAATTTTAAAAAAATATATATATATATATATTAGAGTGACACAGCATACGTTTTATCCATTTATAGTTACAAAGTCTACAAACAAGTTACTTACATTATAGAACCTCACCAGCCTCTCTTATAGTTCATATGTTTTAGTTTCTATTCTAGGCTCCTAGTTCCAGTGGTTTGTTATCTGATTGTTATCACCTGTTCTGTGTTACTCCTTGATTAGTTGTTGTCTGTGTGGACCTGGCTGTTTCCTTGTTTGTCTTTGTGAGGTCTTATCGTGCATTTGTAGATCCAAGCCTTATGTTTGCACATCTATCATCTATTTACACGTTGTTGTTGTTGTTGTTGTTGTTTTATGTATTAATAACAAGTGATTTGAAATTGTACGTTTTTTCCCACTTTTTCGTCAGAGCAGTATTCCAGCACTTCTGTAGGTCGTCAAACCCTTGGACGCAGCACCAGCTACCACTATCAAGGAATCTCTTGGAAGCGAACACGAGAAAGAATCGGCGTGTTTGCTGACGGGGCTACGGTCCAGGGAAAATATTAAATTCAGCTGAAGATGTTTTGCTTTCATCACGTGAAGTATATCGTCTGTGTTTTTTTTTTTTCTGACTTTTGTCTTTCCAATATCCAGCAGCGTTCCCAGTCTTTCAAGGGATTATTTCAAACAGGATCTTTTTTCAAGTTTATGAAATTTTAATGAACCAAAGTTTTGTTGTTGTTGTTTGTTTTGTTTCGTTTTTTTCAATAACACGCATGCTCTTGCAGGACTTTATGTAGTCATACAAAACAATGTAAAGGTAATATCATTTGAAAAAAAAAACATGATTGCAAACTGCGTAATTGTGTCATTTTTTAAAGATTTTCATCTGTTTTTAATGAATAGTGCTGCGTAATATAATATACCGCATTTAAAAGGGACATTAGGCCATCAGGTCAATAATAATAATAATATGGCTTCTACACTCAGTGCATAGAATAGCACTTGATCCAGCACACCCTATTATTTAGCATTTCTTTATTTCTTTATATCGTGCTCCATCTCTAATGAAGCCCCAAGATATTAAATCAAGCTCATAAGCTCAATGGGTGTGCAGGATGTAGGAGATTTTATCATGCATTTAGTTGTTTAATGAAACTCAATGTAGGTATTTAATGTCATTTTTTATGCTCTTATAAAGAAAGCGTTTGAAGGATACGCTGACCTAGCGCTCGTCTACGGCTAACTTTACAGCTCGCTTTCGGTTTATCTCACAACTTTATCCTAAAACAAACAAACAAAAAAAAACTAAACCACTGATCAGCGTAATGAGCAGCGCCTCCGATTAAGACACCGGAGAAAGTGAAAAACAAGCAAACATAAAGCAAAGACGCAAAGAGATAAGTGACACAATTAAAAAAAAAAAAAGAAACAAACAAAGAAACAAAGAGATGCGCGACAGGGTAAGAAAGAACGAAAGAGAGACGGAAAGAATCAAAGAAAGAAAGAAAGAAAGAAAGAAATAAGTAAGAGTAAGAAGCAAGGAAGGAAGAAAGGAACAAACAAACATCAGAGGAAACAAACAAACAAAAACAAACAGGGATAAGTGAGAGTAAAGGGGGAAAAAAGAAACAAACAAACAAACAGAGATAAGAATAAGAAAGAACGGTATAAACAAACAAAAGAAATAAGTGAGAATATGAAGAAACAAACAAACGAACAAATATTAGAGGAAACAAACAAACATCAACGGAAACAAACAAACAAATGAACAAAGAGATAAGTGAGAGTGTAAGAAAAAACAGACAAACAAACAGAAATAGAAACAAACAAAGAGGCATGCATGTATTTCTTTAATAAACAGAACATTTTGTTCTCAATTTGCTGTGGTAGAAAGAAAGAGAGAGACAGACAGAGAGACAGACAGAGAGACAGACAGAAAGAGAGAGACAGACAGAGAGACAGACAGACAGAGAGAGAGAGACAGACAGAGAGAGAGATAGACAGAGAGACAGACAGAGAGACAGACAGACAGAGAGAGAGAGACAGACAGAAAGAGAGAGAGAGACAGACAGACAGAGAGAGAGACAGACAGAAAGAGAGAGACAGACAGAGAGAGAGAGAGACAGAGACACAGACAGACAGAGAGAGAGACAGAGACACAGACAGACAGAGAGAGAGACAGACAGAGAGAGAGAGACAGACAGAGAGAGAGAGAGACAGAGACACAGACAGAGAGAGAGATAGACAGAGACACAGACAGAGAGAGAGATAGACAGAGAGAGAGAGAGAGAAACTTTTCTCCGAGACTTTAAATGTAAATGAATAGTGTCGTGTCGTGTCGTCTTTATGTATTTAATGTGTGTATTTACAGATAAAACATGAATTTCAATGTGATATATTTGTTTTTGTTAGTGTGTGTGGGTGTGTGGGGGTGTGTGTGTGTGTGCGTGTGCATGTGTGTGTGTGCGTAACTCACACAGCTCCATCGGCTGCACATAATCGGTGACATATGAAGGCCAGCGATGTCGCACTCAGCAGAGCGTACGCCAAAACTTCTGCTTCTTCTGCTTCCAGATCATCAAAGCAGGCAGATCTTTAAACGCCCGGTGACCAGCAGCATGGGAACCAAATCCACAGTCCTACTAATGTGTCAGTACAGAGGGAAATAATCAGCAGTGGGAGTTCCTGTTCCTGCACCTGAGTGATTATTTTCCCATAACTGCACATCTCAGTGTGTTTTAATCCTCTCAGACCACAACACATTTTTGTCCATTTCTAGTTACATTTAACGTTGTGGAGCTCATACTTACGTTATATCCATTATAAACGTTCATTTTCATTACCAGCCTTTATTTATTTATTTATTTATTTATTTATTTATTTATTTATTTAGGACGAGAAAGTAGAAAACTCTCACATCAGCTGACGCTTACAAAGCGCTGACACTGGAGACTCCTTCCATAAATGATGAGAAAAAAAGAAAAAAAAACATTGCTTGACAAGAAAATGTCATCATATCAGCACACGTTTTCCAAATTCCTTTATAGGTGTGTTATCTGCCGAACAAGTCCCTAGTGTACGCTGTTGCTATGGAAACAATGACGATTGCATTAATATAGCGAATATAAGCACAATAATGTGAATAAATTAATCGAAGAAAGAAAGAAAGAAACTTTTGGTTAATTCAGCATGTGTTCATTACTTCCTCGCACTGTTTACGTTTATACGCCTTGTGTAAAGTGTAGAATGAGCTCTGTGTGTGTGTGTGTGTGTGTGTGTGTGTGTGTGTCGCACCAGCTTTACACTCCGTCTCCCTCTCCCATGAGCCTCAACAACTTCAAGCCTGCCGATGGAGAAATATTTGAGTTTGTTTTGTACAGTAATTATGATGAGTTTGTTTTGTACAGTAATTATGATTGACAGCACAGTAACGTTTATTGATGTGGTTTATTACGAAGTAGACTCCGTTATTAGGAAAGTTCAGCGTGCTGTAACAGCATTAAAAGAAACAGCGTGATTTCCTCGGCCCTTAAATACAGAATGTTCCTTGCAGTGCTGAGTTTATTAACACAACCTGGTACAACTGTTTTTACCTCTGTGTGAAGAAAGAAAGGAAGAAAGAAAGAAAGAAAGAGGTAAATAAGACAGTGAGAAAGAAAGAAAGAAAGAAAGAAAGAAAGAAAAATAGACAGTAGGTAAGTAACAAAGAGAATTAAAGAAACAAACATCAAAGGAAATAAACAAACAAAAATATAAGTGACAGAGTAAGTAAGAAAGAAAGAAAGAAACAAACAAACAAACAAACAAACAAAGAGATAAATAATACAGTAAGAAATAAAGAAACAAACAAACAAATATATTAACAATCAAACATCAAAAGAAAGAAAGAAAGAAACAAACAAAGAGATAAACAAGACAGCGAGAAAGAAAGAATGAAAGAATGAAAGAAAGAAAGATAAATACAACAGTAAGTGAGTAACAAAGAGAAATAAACAAACAAACATCAAATGAAATATACAAAGAAAGATAAGTGGCAAAGTAAGAAAGAAAGAATTAAACAAACAAAGAGATAAATAAGACAGAAAGAAACAAACAAACAAACATCAAAGAAAATAAACACACAAATAGATAAGTGACAGAGTAAGTAAGAAAGAAACAAACAAACAAACAAAGAGATAAACAAGACAGCGAGAAAGAAAGAATGAAAGAAAGAAAGATAAATACAACAGTAAGTGAGTAACAAAGAGAAATAAACAAACAAACATCAAATGAAATATACAAAGAAAGATAAGTGACAAAGTAAGTAAGAAAGAAAGAAAGAATTAAACAAACAAAGAGATAAATAAGACAGAAACAAACAAACAAACAAACATCAAAGAAAATAAACACACAAATAGATAAGTGACAGTGTAATAAATAAATAAAGAAAGAAAGAACTCAATGAGCGAGTAAGAACAATTTAATTTCTTTAATTTGTTCATTTGTTAAAGAAAATGGACGTTCTTTATTCTTTGTTTCCTGCTTAAGAGCGGAACGTAAACTGCGTTATAGGATTTAAAGCACAGCAGAATCATTACAAATATAATATAATGAGGTGATCACCTGTGATCACTACAGTAAACATAATGAGGCCGGCTGAACTCACAAATCAGGACACAAACAAAACATTGTAAAACACGAACTAGAATCATGTTTATTACACGTGAATGACTAATAACCTCAAGTGAAATGGATTGGAGCGGCTCTCACGCCAGCTGTTATTCTCCACGCTTTCACACGGAGCTTTATTCACCTGGCTTCCATACAGCAGTGATGAGCCTTCCTGTTCTTTCACCTTTACGTCAGGTCACCGTGGTGCGCACGCATTTCTGATGGACGGACCAGATCCATTCTATAATCCTGAATTTTCTGACAGTCTTCGCAGTTACGGTATATCGTACAAACAAAACAAAACAAAACACAGCGCTGGGGCAGCGTGACTCCTGCCTCACTGGTCCTCTAATTACTGTTTCCTTGTTGCAGTTCCCATTTTGACCACTAGGATAATGCAATAATAACTCTATGTAGCTAAAAAGGGCAGTGAGCAGGCTGCACCACGGGCGCACGACGTCAAGAAAGGTGAGCAAATTGACGAAATAGCTGTGGACTATTCACGTTTGGTGACGTCGTACGAATAATATTTGTCGAGCATGTATAAAAATAGAAAATAGAGAAATCTAGAAAATATCAAACGCACATTTCTTACTCTAAGCTTTATGAGGAGTTTGGTGTATTTTCTCCTCGCACCTGTTCCACTGAGACATTCCTTTGCATTAGCCTCTGCACAAACACACACACACACACACACACACACACACATGCTTTACCCGGCTCTCTGATTCCGACACAAATTTCTTGCACATCCATGAAATGATTTACTCTACAGCAGCAGTTGTTGCTCCGTGCGTGTCTGTTTTCTCAGCATGTTGTATCTTCAACACACACACACACATACACACACAGCAGGAGAATTTTAGCATAGCATTCCTGGGACCACACATCTTGCAGACTCTGTGAAAGAGCTTCTTCATGCTCCTCCTTCATGTGACCTTCACGCAGTCCGGAGTGGCCACTTTGCCAGATTGTGGGTGCGTTTGTAATTAAATCGATTTCACGATCGCTTAAAGGGCGTGATCGCAGCCCTGTAACACGCAGTACTTCCGATTTAATCTGACTTTAATATTTAACCGTATTAAAAATACCGCCGTGTTTAATATCATTACGATTAATCACATGGGAATCAATCACTTGACCACATGGGAAGGTTATTTTCTCTGTACGTTACGTCAGTACGTGTGTGTATATATACAGTATCTCACAAAAGTGAGTACACCCCTCACATTTTTGTAAATATTTGATTATATCTTTTCATGTGACAACACTGAAGAAATGACACTTTGCTACAATGTAAAGTAGTGAGTGTACAGCTTGTGTAACAGTGTAAATTTGCCGTCCCCTCAAAATAACTCAACACACAGCCATTAATGTCTAAACCGCTGGCAACAAAAGTGAGTACACCCCTAAGTGAAAATGTACAAATTGGGCCCAAAGTGTCCATATTTTGTGTGGCCACCATTATTTTCCAGCACTGCCTTAACCCTCTTGGGCATGGAGTTCACCAGAGCTTCACAGGTTGCCACTGGAGTCCTCTTCCACTCCTCCATGACCACATCACGGAGCTGGTGGATGTTAGAGACCTTGTGCTCCTCCACCTTCCGTTTGAGGATGCCCCACAGATGCTCAATAGGGTTTAGTCCATCACCTTCACCCTCAGGTTCTTTAGCAAGGCAGTGGTCGTCTTGGAGGTGTGTTTGGGGTCGTTATCATGCTGGAATACATGCTGGAATCATGCTCTGCTTCAGTATGTCACAGTACATGTTGGCATTCATGGTTCCCTCAATGAACTGTAGCTCCCCAGTGCCGGCAGCACTCATGCAGCCCCAGACCATGACACTCCCACCACCATGCTCGACTGTAGGCAAGACACAAGACACACTTGTATTTGCCACCACACACGCTTGACACCATCTGAACCAAATAAGTTTATCTTGGTCTCATCAGACCACAGGACATGGTTCCAGTAATCCACGTCCTTAGTCTGCTTGTCTTCAGCAAACTGTTTGTGGGCTTTCTTGCGCATCATCTTTAGAAGAGGCTTCCTTCTGGGACGACAGCCATGCAGACCAATTTGATGCAGTGTGCGGCGTATGGTCTGAGCACTGACAGGCTGACCCCCCACCCCTTCAACCTCTGCAGCAATGCTGGCAGCACTCATACGTCTATTTCTCAAACACAACCTCTGGATATGACGCTGAGCACGTGCACTCAACTTCTTTGGTGGACCATGGCGAGGCCTGTTCTGAGTGGAACCTGTCCTGTTAAACCGCTGTATGGTCTTGGCCACCGTGCTGCAGCTCAGTGTCAGGGTCTTGGCAGTCTTCTTATAGCCTAGGCCATCTTTATGTAGAGCAACAATTCTGTTTTTCAGATCCTCAGAGAGTTCTTTGCCATGAGGTGCCATGTTGAAGTTCCAGTGACCAGTATGAGGGAGTGTGAGAGCGATGACACCAAATTTAACACACCTGCTCCCCATTCACACCTGAGACCTGGTAACACTAACAAGTCACATGACACCGGGGAGGGAAAATGGCTAATCGGGCCCAATTCAGACATTTTCACTTAGGGGTGTACTCACTTTTGTTGCCAGCGGTTTAGACATTAATGGCTGTGTGTTGAGTTGTTTTGAGGGGACAGCAAATTTACACTGTTACACAAGCTGTACACTCACTACTTTACATTGTAGCAAAGTGTCATTTCTTCAGTGTTGTCACATGAAAAGATATCATCAAATATTTACACAAATGTGAGGGGTGTACTCACTTTTCTGAGATACTGAATATACGTTAACTGTAGCGTCTATAGCTAAAGAGAGAGAGAGAAAAAAAACACCACAAACGATATCACGATTTATTGCCGTGTTTTTTTTTTTACCTCGCACGACGTTCTACAGAAAGTCATTCTTTCTGGTGTTTCGGAGAACAGACAAGTAAACAACCGGTAAACAATGTGACGGCGTGTGTTTGCACGTCAACAACGCGCTAACAATGAAGGCGGTGCACTATCTATATGAATAAAGTACAAATGATTACACGAGTAACGAATAAAATCAGACATCATTAAGAAAGAAAGAAACAAACAAACAAACAAAGATGTAAATAAAAGAGAAAGAAAAACAAACAAACAATCATCAAAGGAAATAGATAAAGCGATAAGTGACAAAGTAAGAAAGAAAGAAAGAAAGATAAATACGACAGTACATAAGTAACAAAGAAAATTAAACCAACAAAGATATAAGTGACAGAGTAAGTAAGAACGAAAGAAAGAAAGAAACAAACAAAGAGATAAATAATACACTAAGAAAGAAAGAAAGAAAGAAACAAACAAACAAACAACTATCAAAGGAAATAAACATACAAATCAATAAGTGACAAAGTAGGAAAGAAAGAAACAAACAAAGTGATAAATCAGACATAAAGGAATAAAATTTGGCGCCGTTATCAGGAAAATATTCAACGGCACCAAGTACAGTCGTAGAATTTTCCAGCACGTGTTTTATTCCTCTTATACCTCCCGCAGCAGTTTTCCGATGCTAACGATGCTAACGACGCTAGCGATGCAGTGACTGTTTAGTCGTTAGCGTGTACTGTACATACAGGAATATATTCTCCATCCGATCCATAAAAATGTTCACGATAAGACCTTCCTCTCTGCCAGGAGATGATGTCACGGCTCGGTGACGGACAGCCGTGTGCTAATTGAATATGACGAAGCGTTCCCAGCTCTCGCGTCTCGTCACCTCGGGACTCGACCGTCCGGCGATGAGATGTGTGTGCGTGGAAAGGTTTTCTGAGATGTTTGAAGTGTAGAGCGGTGAGAGTTTAGCGTTCGTACTCTCGAAGCGGTAAAGCGATACCACGTGTGAGAGGCGCGAGGGGGGGAAAAAAACAGAATCGTCTCAACCACCCGTCGCATTTAATGATGATAGCATATGATGATGACAATACTGTCTATTGTGTGTGTATTTATAACACAGCGCCGAGGGGCGGCGGCCTGGTGATGGAACGACTGTGGGAAGTGAGAACTGCCTCGGTATCCTCAACTGCGCTTTGAAACTCCACCCTACGGTTGATTATTTTCCTATATGAGCACACCCTGTCGTGTTTTTATCCCATTCTAGGTGCATTGTTTAGCCCCACATTACCACACAAGTCTGGAAAAACAATCGTAGCAGATGTCCGTGAGATCAGACTGAACATCCCACTGCTGTCCCATGATAACGGATGTCTTCTGGTTATAATTATAATTCCTGACAACTCCCTCTTTCTTCTTTATAAAATTTCGCTTTAATGTGGTTAAAAAAAAAAAAAAGACCCAAACAAACAAAGCAAAAAAATAAATAAATAAATGTAGTACAGGTTTGTATACGAATATTACATTCATTAGACAGATATTTAAACAATAAAACCGATGAGTGTAATACAAAAGTTTCAGTTAGTATAAGTATAATACAAGAGTATAAGATTCAACCTGCTCATTCGTGCAGTTATCCAAGCAGCCAATCGTGTTGCAGCAGCACATCGTGTAAAATCATGGTCGAGAGCTTCGGTTCATTTTCCAGTCGAACGTCAGAGTGAAGAACCAACGTCAGAATCTCTGACTTCAACCGTGACATGGATGTCGTTACCAGATATTTCAGGAAGTGCTGATTTCGTGGGATTTTCACACACAACAGTCTCTAGAGTTGGGCGAAAAACATAAAACATTGAGTGAGCGAGTGGTCTGGAGGTGGAAACAGTCAGAGGAGAACGGACAGATTGGTTCGAGCTGCCAGGAAGGAGATATAGTAGCTTAAATAATCGCTCTTTACGGCTGTGGTGAGCAGAAATCTCAGAATGCACAAAACATCAAACCTTGAGGTGGATGGGCTACAACAGTAGAAGACCACGTCGGGTTCCTCGCCTGTCAGCCAAGAGCAGGAATATGAGGCTATCATGAACCTTACAGTCTTCACCCAAACTAGACACCTGGTCTTTTTTCAGTCCACGAGCATCAGTGAGGCTTGGGCGTCCATGATTCTGTCGCTGGTTCACCGGTTGTCCTTCCTTGGAGCACTTTTGGTAGGTACTAACCACCAGCCTCCCTTTTCTTCTTCCTCTTGAAAAACTGCCAAACCCGTAGCGTTAGCAAGTGCTGAAACTGGAGACTCCTTCCATCTCCTTAGAGAAAACTCCGTATCAGTGATTACGCACTGGGGAAAGAAAAAAACAATAATCCATTTGTGTGTGTGTATGTATGTTGTTACTCTAGAAGCATGGAGTTACTGTCAGAGGAAATGAATCGACACCTCGTGACCAATCAGAAGGGAGAATTCGGTGCTTGTTCTAGAAAGTGTAACTCTGGCTTTCCAGTCCAAGTTCACAGACGGTCAGAGCAGCTGCTCTAGTTTTCCTCGTCTGTTTTCCGTCCAACAAGGCCCTTGTCGCTGCAGCAATGTGTGTCTGTGTGCGTGTGTGTGTGTGTGTGTGTGTGTGTGTGTGTGTGTGTGTTTCTGGCTCTGCACAGCTGGCTGACGGAAGAAGAAGCGAAGGGTTTCTGTCACAGAGCTGAGAGGCCGCATCCACCGTGTAATATTTGTTCATCGGCTTCTCGCATTTGGAGCTGCTTAGCTAACCCCCGTTACACCAACCCACCCACCCCCCCCCACCCCAACACACTCAGCCTGGCGTAGTGGGGGGTTCTTGCGTAGTGGGGGGTTCTCACTCAATGCCACCCTTTGTTGCCTCACCCGCCAGACAGATAGAGTGGTGAGACTGACAGGCCATAAAAATGACTCGAACAAGTTCTGAGTTGCTGTTTCGAGAAGCTTCTGCCAGCGCGGTCTCGGCCCTGCTCGACAGAAGAAGTAAGTTCCTTCGCTTGGTTATCGCTAAATCTCGGAATCCTGCAGGGGCTGAATAAAGAATGGCACGTTGTAATTTGTATCCATTTCTAGCTACGGTTAATGTCGCAAAATAGTCCGGTTCCAGTGATCACTATAGTAAGTTATAGCTGTAGTATAGGAGTTATTAAACAGTGAAATGTTCTGAAGGTTACAGTCATATTAAAGTTCCCTGACACTGGAGACTCCTTCCATAATTCCTTACAGAAAACCTCACCATGTCTAATGTGAACTCTAGAGTGTTAATATAAACCTGGGATAAAGTGCAACATCCCTGACACTGGAGACTCCTTCGGTGAACGTCAGATGAACATCTCCTTACAGTCCACAGTACGAAGTCCCTGCGAACGAGTTCTTACTAGGAACAGGAAACGAATCGCCGCCTTCTGACCAATCAGAATTGAGAATTCAAGAGCGCTGCGGTAGGAAGCGTGAAAATTTTAATTCTCTGAGCTCTAAAGTTTTTTTTTTTTCCCAAACGCTGCTGGAAAAAAAAAAAAAAAAAAAAAAAAACAACCCAGGGAAGAAGCGGCGATGAGACGGTGCACATGTGTGGTAGAGTTGAGAAGAACATGCAGAGAACCTGACCTCATCGTTCTCATGTGGGTGAAACGACAGCGGTGATAGATCGCCAGATAATGATGGATTTAGGATCAGTTTGTGGGATCTTCTCAACATCTGGCGCTGTTCCGAACTCTCATGTGGAGGTCTTTTTTTTTTTCTTTTTTTTTTTTAAAGCATGTGTTAAAAAAATAATAATACAAGCACCCTGCTGGCTCGTTCATTTCCAGCCCGTAAAACGTCTAATACTGTTGATTGTTTTCCTTTAACAGCAAGTCCCGAAGTGTTCTATTCCTTTTATACCGCGGCAATTTATTTATTTATTTAGTTCGTTATTAAAGAAGTCATCAAATTTTTTATCATTGTTTAATAGTTACGTTTAATGCTCGTGGAACGTCCATGAAACGAGTTGTTCCCTCACCAGCCTCTTATTTGCTTCTTTATCGAAAAAAAAAAAAAGCTTGTGATGTTACTGAGAAACCTAACGATACTGGAGACTCCTTCCACATCGGTTTGCCTACGATTACAAAGAACGTCAGGTCGTACGTTTTATCCGTTTATAGTTACGTTTAACGTCGTGGAATGTCCTGTGAAGCAAGTTAGGTGCTTGTAAATGAAACCCGCTACGCAGTATGTTGTTGATTATTTTCCTATAATGCATGTTAAAGAGCGTCGGTTTGTACTTTTTATCCATTTATAGTTACGTTTAACGTTGTCAGTTTAATGTTAAGAGTTGTTCCCTCACCTCTCTCTCTCTCTCTCTCTCTCTCTCTCTCTCTCTCTCTCTCTCTCTCGCTCTTTACTTTCTTGAATAAAAATTTGCCATGTTGTTGATGTTCGGAGAAAATCAGGAGGCGAAGCTGCAAAATCTGAATGAATAGAAATTGTTGTTTTAAACTTTCAACCGTCCCAGAGAGAAGTGGATTAAACGGCAGTGAAGCCATGAGGGCAGTTCCAAGAGATAGATCTAAAGAATGTGTGTGTGTGTGTGTGTGTGTGTGTGTGTGTGTGTTGTGTTGTCTGAGACTTAGCTGTATTTGCATCCTTTAGTTGTCGTCCCCCCCACCCACCCACTACACACACACACACACATTCAGGCTGGCTGATCTCTTCCGTTAGCTCCCTTTTCGTTTTGATCGGCGAGCCATGATCACTTTGGCTCACACACACATGGAGGAGGTCAAAAGCACAAAGCTGTGAAATTTTGTCCTGGATCAGGAGGAGCTTCTCGCTGTCTGAGACTCCTGGTGTGCCCTCTCAAGTGCACCACATGGGAAATGAAAACAGAGCCCCATCCTCAACACACACACACACACACACACACACATTTCTCCATTGCTTTCTCCTCTATATATACCTGTGTCCAAAACCTACAGTGCAGAATTATCACAGATCAAAGACACACACTTCCATATTGTCTCCTGCTGGTATTATTATTATTATTATTATTATTATTATTATTATTATTATTATTATTATTTGCATTCGCATTTGCATATATATTAAAGAAATATTGTCTGGTAGCTTTAGGGTAGGATGCATAGAGCGCGCATTGTTATTTATTTGTTTTTATTTGTTTATTTATTTATTAAAATGTATTTATTTATTTATTTTATTTGCAAAACTCAAAGAGGAAAAAAAATTATTTATTAATTGTTGACATTTGTTTCTCTTTCGCATTAATGATTAAGGGAAAGGGAAAAACAGAAAGAAAGAAAATCAAGGATAAACACCTCAGAGAACCACGACATAGAAGCTTTGGAGGTGATTTAAATGCTTTGTTTGTTTGTTTATTCATTCATTCATTCAGTTAGTTCTTTGTTTGTTTATGTTTGTATTTGTGGTTAAATCATTTCTTTTTTTTTAATGGCAAAAGATCCCAATGAAGGTATTCATGCTAATACTGTATATCTTATACTATCTTAATTTGAAATAATTATAAAAGATCAATAATAAGATTTATGGAGGTTTGGGGGTTTTATTTTACGCGATGTTGTAATTAAATGGTTAAATAAGTAAGTAAATAAATAAATAAATAAAGTTGAAACTGATAGCTGATGTATATGATGTGTAACTGGTTTGTCATTTTGATATACTGAATAACAACATTTATTTTAAAATTTTTTAGATTGTAAAAAAAAAAAATATTTAAAACGTTTACAAAAACGCCTTTTCTGGTGCATCCGTGTATGACAGACAGACAGACAGACAGACAGACAGACAGAGAGAGAGAGAGATAGATAGATAGATAGATAGATATTCGGCTGTACACGCGATTTCTATCCTGCAAATTTTTTTTTCAATTTTAATTTCTTGGTTATTTATTTATTTATTTATTTATTTATTTATTTATTTATTATTCAATTGTAGCCTAGTTTAAAGCACCAGGAAATAAATGATCTGCAATAAATATGTACAATGAAGCGGCTTCATTCTTTAACAGCAAAAATAAAATAGAAACAATGTGTAATTGTTTAAATAAATAAATAAATAAATAAATAAATAAATAAAAACCGGAGGCGTATTGAATTTGCGGGGTTTTCCGGTTATTTTAAAAAAAAAATGCTTTCAAAAATAAGAAGAAAAAGAAAAGGAGGAATTTGGGGTACAAATGAACAGTTTCACAAATAAGACCTGAACTTAAGGGGTTTAGTTTGGTAGCAAGATGCCGTTTTAAAAAAAAAAAAATGAGAAGCTAATTTGTTTGTGAATTGTAAATGTTATTAGGAGGTAGGTACTCTGTGTGTGTGTGTGTGTGTGTGTGTGTGTGTGTGTGTGTGTGCATCGATCCATGCTGACGTCAGCGTCCTCCTCCTCACTGACTAGATTAACGTCAATGTGAGTTAATTATAATGCATTAAAGCTTATTAGAAAATCTATGAAAAACCAAATAGCTCGAATCCACTCCTGATTCTGAGCTTGTGCTTCTTCTTCTTCTTCTTCTTCTTTTTAATCAATTTTTAAAAATGACTAAGGTGTGGAAATGATTCTTCTGACTTCTGACAGGCCATATCATAACGTTCCTTTAAGATGGAAGGCTTTGGGCATCAGAGTGTTGAGCAACATGATGAGCATCAGATCAGAACATGCATAGGAAATATGATTGCAGTAACTGTATGTGATATGGGCTGTTATTATTATTTTTTTTTTAAATCTGTAACCAAAGTTTATTAATGTCTGGCTTATCCGCGCGATTTATGAGGTAGCTTACTGGAGAAATCCTCAAAGTCAGCCAGTGTGGTCAGGCAGCATGAGGAACTGATGATCTATGGCGTGTTAAAGGCTTAACGAACTAAACCGCGCTGGGATTCTTCCATATTTTATGTAATTATTATAAGTATTATTTTTGTATTATTTTAAGTGATTTTGTATTAACACACACACACACACACACACACACACACACACACACACACCATAAACCCGAATTAAATGTACTAAATGTTAGGAGGCATTGTTAGGCCGTGTCCAGATTCACAAGATTCAGATAAGCAAATCATTACGGAATGAAATGAATAAATGAAATCATATCGCATTAAGGAATATATATGTTAGATTTTTAGATTTAAAATAAATAAATAAATACATGATTGGACGTGTAAAATAACTCTATATGTAAAGTCGCTTTATGTCTAATTATATATGTGGGGCGACACACAGAACAAGTAAAATAAATAAATATATATTTTTTTTTTAAAAAATTCTTCCCGACATTCATTTGTCCGGAGAGAGAGAGAGAGAGAGAGAGAGAGAGAGAGAGAGAGAGAGTAAAACACATCAATACTATTAGCCTAACACTCAATTGAAATTGAAACAAAAGCCGGATAATTCTTGACTCTTAATTGCGCATTTAATTAATTATACTCTACTCACGTGCGCCTTTTTATTATAACAGTTAATTAACTTCACAAAGCGTAATAACTGTACAGTATAAGTATAAATAAAGTCTAACACTCCCCCCCCCCCCCCCCCCAGCTCTTTTGTTGAACAGGGTGATTCGGATAATCTCGTGTACACGCGTTTTAAAGCTCTTTTGACTTTCAGCAGATTTCCTCCGCAGTCCCTCGAGGCTCGAGGTTGTGATGATATTTTTTTTTTAGAAACTGAAGGCCCACGGGAGTTTGTTTTGACGGCACACTTTGAACTTTGACCTTTGGGGTTTCCTAGTCTGTGTCTCGCTGTGATTGCGCGCGACATTATCGGTGAGCTATTTATTATTAGTATTATTATTATTAATAATAATATTATTATCATCATCATCATCATCATCATCATCATTATTATTATTATTATTATTTTAAAAAGAAAACAAAATCCGTAAATAGCCTAGCCTTTAACTTTTTAAGCCAGAAAAATCCAGCGATGAATCTGAGAGGACTGGACAACAAAGGGGGGAGGAGGGGCGGGGGAGAGATAAATAAAAGGGAAATCATTTTAGAGTGAATTAATTGGAATGGAATTATCAATTGACGGGAGACACGCGGATACGAGTGGATTTTTGTGGAGAAAAAATAGAAAGCAATAAATCTGTGATACGTGAAATGACACCATGACTGCTAAATGTCAATGTTGTCATTGTCATATATGATTGGTCGATAGATACAATGATGTAATGGTGAACTTCAGCAGGTTTTTTTCAATTAGATAGATGAATAGATAGATAGATGAATAGATAGATAGATAGATAGATTTAAAACTTACAAGTAATTCATATTAATGTTAGGACCTTGACCACACTGAAGAAAGAAAAACAAATGAATGAATATAAATATAAATATCTTGCATGAAATAAAGCACGCATTTGTTTACCAAATTTGATCACACTTTGATTCTAACTTTTTTCTTCTTCTTTTTTTTATTTCAGACAACATAATGCCTAAACAGGTGAAAATCTTTGGTTTGAAGCATCGGTTCAGTTTACGTCCTTGTGTAGAATCTGTGCGAGGTTTTCTTTAAAAAAAAAAAAATAAAATAATAATAATAATAATAATAATAATAATAATAATAATTATGCAGGACAGTGCAATCACCAAAAAAAAGATCTAAAAAGTATGACACAGGAAGGGAAACAATTTTTTTAAAAAAAGAAAAGAAAAGAAAAGAAAAAAAGAAAGAAAAAAAATTGCCAGCAAGTAAGGAGGAACACACGTCTCAACCCTTACCTGAATTTTAAATATATACATCTTACAATTTTGGCTATTATATATATTTATATTTATATTTATAGAAATCTTTATAGAGTCCATATATTTGTACAGAATTAAATTAAAAGGAATTATTGTCCTCTTCTTCATGTAAGAGGGTCGCTCTGGGTGAAGCGTCCATGAAATTCCGCGTTTTATGTGAATCTCCTTTAAAAAAAACAAAAAACAAACAAAAAACAGCGTCCTCAGCGTCTTTTTTCTATATCATTGAGTGATGAGATGAGGGGATGAGGAGATGAGGAGGAGGAGATCAGTGATAATGATCTTCTTCTCCAAATAATAATAATAATAATAATAATAATAATAATAATAATAATAAGTGGTCTCCAGCATATTTCGTGCTTGGACCCCTAATAATTGCGCCAATCGTTTTATTTATTTTTTTATTTTTATTTTTTTTTTTATAAAATTCACGGAGAAGAAGAAAATTATGAATGGGTTTGTTGTTGTTGTTGTTGTTGTTGTTAAAACACGATTAATCCCCATCCTCAGCTGGCTCGTGCACGTTGCTACTCGCTGTCCTCCTTGTCCTCCTGGATGGTGGTGGTGGAGTGGTTATAGAGTCCCTGCGCCATGAGCTGCAGAGCCAGTCCGTTCTTGTAGCCCGTCGCCTTCTTGATCTTGGCTCTCTTGTTCTGGAACCAGATTTTGATCTGAGACTCGTTGAGGTTGAGCTCCTGCGCGAGGGACTGCCGCCGCTGCTCCGTGATGTAGCGACTCGCCTGGAACTCCGCCTTGAGCCGCTGCAGCTGCTCGGCCGTGAAGGCGGTGCGCGGCCGCTTGTCCTCCTTGTCGCTCTTCTTCTTCTTCAGCTTCCGGGTCCTCGGTCCTGGTCCAAGAACAACGGTGGAAAAGGGAAACAAAGACAGCACGTAAATATCGTAAACAGTAGTCCCTATATCTCCATCATCACGCGTAACAATCCCATTATTTGTTTGTTTGTTTGCTTACTGTAACTATGCACCAACTTTTGAGCATCATGAGTGATTTTACGAAATGCATCCAAGATCTCAAACATTTTGCATGCACAGTCTATCCTATATGCTATTTGTATTCTTTATTTTATTTTATTTATTTATTTATTTAATGATTTATTTATTCTGGCACGTGGCATGCATGCAAATGATCTCTCGTGGTCCTTAAGTTCTTTCGCAAGGTAAAAGATTCACACTAAAAGAACATAAAAAGGAAAAGTACCTTTAGTACCTTTATATCTCTGAGTATGAGCAATAAACTAATGCACCGATTATGTTTGAGCATCATGGCTGATTGTTTATTTTTATTTTTTTTTTAAACAACAGCATCTCAAATATTTTGCATGCACAGCCTCGACTATTGTATTTTTTATTCATTAATTTTTTTTACTATTTATTTTGAATGTTTTTTGGGGTTGTGTTTTTTTTTTTTTTTTTTTTTTGGTTTTTTTTTGCATGGCGCGTGCAATTCTCTCGAGCGATACGCTTTAAATATGGCCTTCAGTCCTCCTTGGTAAAATACACACAATAAAGCTACATAGTCCTTCAGCGACAAGGAAAAGTACCCTTAGTACGTTTAGAGAGCTTTGTGCATCACGGGTGATTTCATTACAACCTGACTCATACCATTTTGGGGGTGCACGTGCGATACTCAATGTTTTTGAAGATGCTTTAAAGTTACATCAGTGCTCCTTAAATTATTTTTAAAGGTAAAATGTGCCTACTAAAAAGGTACACACTAAAAGCTCTAACCCCAGTGACAAGTCAAAGTACCTTTCTTTCTCAGAGTGTGTGAGTGTGAGTCACGGGCTACAGTGTGGATTATGCACCAATCCTAATTTTATTCCCTGCTTTAAGCATTATGGGTGATTTATTATAAAAACCAAACACACACACACACACACACACACACATCCAACATCCCAAACATTTTGCATGCACAACCTGGATTACACTATATATATATATTATATATATATATATAATTTTTATTTTTTTATTTTGTATTTTGTTTTTGGCACGTGCGATACTCCCTATGCTACAGCATGCTATGCAGATTAAAGGAACCCTCGAGCTTTTCGCTTTATGTGCTCCCAGAAGTACCTTAAATTATTTTGAAAGGTAAAATAGGCTATACATAATCAAATATGCCCATGATTGCTCATGTTGTAATAATCTATCATTGTTGTTTTGTTTGTTTGTTTAAATATATTTTTTATTGCATGTCGCATCAAGCGCGTGTGAAGTATATAGGTAGATGAAAAACTTTTCTTTCTTTTTTTTTTTTTTAAATGTCCGCTAAAAGGTGACATCAAGGGGACATCTTCAGTACCTTTAGTGTGTACCTTTCACCTGGGAAGGTTCAAGCGGGGTCCCTTTAACTCGCTTTTAAACTTAGCTATAAATTAAGCTTCAGAGGTGTTCCGTATATTATTTTTAAAGGTAAAAATTTCCCATCCTAAAGAGTACAAAAGATGCTGGTACCACTCCAGCGATGAGAAAAAAGGACATTTTGGTACCTTTCTCTCTGAGTGCGTGTGAGTAATCATGTTTTTATGAAAAAGGCGAAAAAACCTCAAATATGCAACAACGGCAATAATCCTGCTTTCTTAATGCATAAAAAGTACCTTTAATACGCTCTAAGAAATCAAGGTACCAAACTCGTACTTTTCTCTCTCTTTTTTTACATTAGCATAGACTATATCTTTCACCTTGAAGCATAATTTAAGCTACATTATTGAACCTCCGTCAATTAAAGGCTCCAGGTAAAAGATACTCACTACTACTCCAGAGACAAGTACTCTTAGTACCATTATATCTCAGGTGTGAGTGTTATGCACACAATACTATCACTGTGGGGGTTTTATTCATCCCGGAAATAATTTAAGCCTAATAATGCAGAGTATTGTTGTTGTTGTTGTTGTTGTTGTTTGCACGTGCGTTACTAAGAAAGCTGCAAATATTCCACTTAGCTAACCATATATATATATACATACTGAATTATTTTTATTTTGTTAGCTAAAATGATTCCCTATTTAACGCTAAAGTGAGACAGGAATACTAAAGCACAGCATAAACATGACATGATTTCACTATCACCGCGATATTAGTCTATATTAGCTAATGCTAACAGGCTACTGACTTACTCTACAATACTATACAAAGGCAAATCTTTTTCTTTTTTTCTTTTTACAAATCCAAACAATAATTTATTGTTTGGAAAATCACGTTCAACGGAATTATAAAGCGTGAGGTTGGAGTCTGAGACTCGAATCAAAGAGTTAAAGTCATAAAGAACTAGACTGCAGTGTAGTGGTGCTGTGGGAACACTTCTAGAGCTAGCGGTTTGGGAATTTGAGTGAAATCTGACCTTAATGTCGATTACACATTGTACACACTGTAGGCTAAATCTCAGCAATCTCTGTATTTATTCTTTTTTTAAAAAAAAAATAAAATCATTATCCTCATCATCATCACGACAATAATGCTGCACTTAAAATGGATCAATAATCAATTAGTATTTCTCTTTCACTCTTTGGAACTCATTTGAAAGTAAATCCCACCAAGAAATACATACAGCCGACTTTATTATTATTATTATTATTATTACTACTACTACTACTACTACTTTTCCTTCTTAGATGCATGCTACATGGTAGGCCTCAACCCACAGTTCTCGGTTCAGCACACACACCCGAGCTTTAAGATTGCACTGCAGGAACAAAAAAAAAAAAAGTCATTTCCTTTATTTCCCCTAAAAAAAAATCACTTCCTGTCCTGACCGACAATAGAAGAACCCTGTATTATTCCGAGATGTGGTCATTATTATTTTTGTTATTATTTTCAGCTATAAACCTGTGAGTCTCTTGCGTATTGATAATGTTAGTCTTTATGTAACGTGCTAGTCTGTGTGTGTGTGTGTGTGTGTGTGTGTGTGTGTGTGTGTGTTTCACACTCACACACTCTTTGCACACTGCACTTGGGCATTAGTTTTCCCGACAATACCCCATGTGCATATACACTAGTATATAACATATAAACTCGTGGGTAAATAACAGCCTGCTAGTTTCCACCCAGAGGCCTGATTCAGACTTCTGCGATGTGCACGTGCTTGATTGAGTAAAGTTAAAGTTTCTGACGGCTTTGTCATTTGACGTCGTCTGCCGTCATTCACAAATAAACTCAGCCTCGCGCATTTTCCCGTGTTGTAAACTCTTCAAGCGCGCGCTTCTTGTATCATGCTAATTATACACGAGCTTGCAGGTATGCAAGGGCTGAATTTGTGCACGAGACTCTAATGAGACGATCAGTGACTTAATTAGTGAACATTCAACACTCGATATCGTCACAGCAAAAGCTACATTTCTAATCCTTATTCCTATTATTATTAGAATTTTACATATATATATTTATTTATTTATATATGTATATATGTCATTGCGTTACACACAACTTCCGGGTTAAGATTATATTTAGTATAAAATAATAAACTGAGTGACTTTTGTTTTGACCTGCTTTAATATAAAACGTGTTTATTAGCAACACTTATACTATTAGCAAAAGAGAGGGGATACCCCTACAGATAAATATCCAGCTGGTATATCTAGATTAAAATTAAATATAAGAATATTATATAATTTATCATATATATATATATATATATATATATATATATATATATATATATATATATATATATATATATATATATATATATAAATTTATGCACCTTGGCAATACAAACATTTTTTTTAAATCAAGATTTTTAATATATGTCATTATTAATATAATATTAATAGGATCATGGTTGCAAATCTATTATTATTATTATTATTATTATTATTATTATTATTATTATTGGTGTTGGGATTAATTTCATAACCATACAATATTTTTGTGCATACAAAATCTAAATAGACCCTATACAGTTTTTTCCCCCCACGCGCGCGCTCCCAAACTGTTACCGAAGCTCCGCGTGCATCAAAAAATCATTTTAAAAAATCCAACACTAGGATGAAGAAGCCTCACCGGATGAGGGTCTGTCCGAGTAGCGCGTGCAGTAGACCCACGCGGGCCACAGAAGAGGTTGCGAGGAGTCCTTGGCTGCCGCCGTGGTTGTTGTGGTTGTTGTTGTTGCTGCTGCTGCGCCTCCACCTCCACCGCCGCCGCTCGCGCCGTTCACCGCCGTGAGATTCGAGCCGTCTCCGCACTTCGTGCTTCCCTCGAGCAGCACCTTGGACGACGACGACGAGGAGGAAGACGACGAAGACGAGGGAGACGAGGACGAAGATGATGAAGAAGAAGAAGAAGACGACGATGAAGTGCGGTGGTCGGTGGAGTCCCCGCGCGACGACGGCCTCGCGACCAGCGGGCTGACGTTTTCCCTGCTCGAGAGGAGCTCGCGCTTGCAGCCGAAGTCGGGCCGCAAGATGTTGTCGATGAAGAAGTTCGTGGTGCGGTGGACCTGCGGCGCCGCCTCGCGCGCTAGAACCGGAGGGGACGCGCTCTCGCGCTCGGACGGATCCTTCCGCTCCTCCATTTATTTATTTTTGTTTCAACAACAACAACAACAAAAAAAATCCCACTTGTTGTCACCAAAATATTTATCCTGGAGTCAAAAAAAAACCCTGCAGATTATCTTCAATCTCTAGATGCACAGTGAAGACGCTGCACCATCGGAATGCCTCGTGCACCTTTTCACTTATTTATTAATTTATTCTATGCATACACATATATATATATATTTGTTTGTTTGTTTTTTCTTAACGCGTCTCAAGGATCAAAACACACTCACACACATGGCGCTCGGTGATGCTCCGCGGCCCGTGCCTCGCGCCCCCACGTATGACAGCTCGCGCTTAGTAAACTCTTTCTAAAAATCTTTTTTTTTTTTTTTTTTTTTTTTTTTTTTTTTTTACTCGCGCCCCCCTCCCTTTTTCCTCCTCGACCGGAAGCACGTGAGCGAGTCACACGTGCAATGGGCCAATAGGATGAAAGCGTCGTCGCTGTCACAGGAAAGGGAGTCCAATCGACTTTTACGACGTTTTTAAACATACAAAAGAGTGGAGGCGGCTTTAATACAACCAGCGCGCGCGCGAAACCTTCAGCACCCTTCAACACGCGCTCCCGGTGGCACTGTGACGAGAGAGAGAGAGAGAGAGAGAGAGAGAGAGAGAGCGGATTATTTAAAAACGCACAGACTGAATTATTATTATTATTATTAGGCCCTATTAGTAGTAGTAGTAAATGAATAAATATTAAGAGATAGTAATTATTACAAAATTTTGTGTTACACACAAAAGCAGCAGCAGTAAAATTATTATTATTATTATTAATAATAATAATAATAATAATAATAATAACAACAACAACAACAACAACAGAATTTATTACAACATTTAAAAAATAATAGTTATAGTTATTTATAATTAGTTATTATATAATTTATTAACAATTGTATAATAATAATAATAATAATAATAATAATAATGGTCGTAGTAGTAGTAGTTTTGTTGTTATTGTTGTTGTTGTTGTTCTCCTTATTATTATTATTATTATTATTATTGTTATAACGTTGCCACTGAGCACTGTTATTTTACTGCCCTTACTATCTCGCTAAATGTGCATCTCTAAGTTCCTGAAGAGAACAAAAAAACAACCCTAATCCTCATTTTAGCGCTTGTCATGTCGTCATTTTTCTTTCACGTGTCTTTCTGTCATTCCGAAAAATGAACTATGTGTGTATATTTTGAATGCCTTTTGGTCGCAAGCAATTAGATTAGACGAACTATTATTAAAACATTAAAGCGTTAAAACATGATCAGTCCACAAGGCCGCGTGAAGGAACATAATTAGGGCCTCATTGTTAAGAAATAACGCGAGCGCGCGGGTTTATTCTGCTATAAACACCGCCGGGTGAAATCTTTATTGTGGAGGAGCTCCATCACTTCATTCTTTCCTCATTAGTACTCCATCAGCGCGCTGTTTAAGAGCTATAGAGGATGCACACACACACACACACACACACACACACACACACAGAGAGAGAGAGAGAGAGAGAGAGAGAGAGAGAGACGCGGCGGGGGTAAATTAGTGCACTGGGGCTCTGTACTTATCTCGCGCGCACGCGACATCTTTGAGAGGCGGAGGCCGCACGCACACGCGTGCGCAAGATAATTTATAGGTTTTAATTAGCGCCCATTCGGCCCGATCAGCTCGGCGCTGTTCGCGTGAAAAAAAGGCGAATATAACGGCGGTGGCAGGTCGCTTTATCACGCGCCGCGAGCTCAATAAAAAGCTCGTGAAGACACCGGAGACGCCGTTTACCCCAACACACAAAAAAGATGAAAAAAAAATGGCTTTATTGACGACTCCTGGCTAATTCGTACCACCTACCCCCCCCCCCCCTACCCCAACCAACCGCACCCCCCGCCCTGCACGTGATGACGGTAAATAGGAATGATGATAAATGAAGGCCATCATCATCCTCCTCCTGCTCCTCCTCTTCATCATCATCATCTGCGCGTGCTATTATTGAATGCAATTCGCGCGCGGCAAACGCCCAAATACCTGAATGCGTTCTGCAGAAAAAAAAAAAAAAAAAAAAGGGGGGGAAAATCGAAAGTGCATCTTTTTTTTTTTTTAAATTGCATCATGTTCTGGGTTGCTTTAGAACTCAGTTAGTGCGTGGAGCATGCAGGATTATGTGCATCGCGCGCAGGTTTGTGTGCACTGTTCGTAGGATTAGTCTGTATACAATGTTCTGCAGATTGTGTTTGCATGCTAGAGCAAGTACAATTGTGGGGGGATTTTTTTTTTTACCCCCCAAAAAAATGTTTATTGCTAAAATAACTTCCAGGTCCTCAGTATCAGCTGAAAGATTGTTTCAGGTTGCAAGTGTTATCTTTTAAGTGTTTTATTATTGTTATGGCGCAAATGAATTCGTTTTCCAACCTGAAACTCTTTCCAAGTAAGTCTAATAACATGAGTTCCGTTCATTCCCTCACAATAACACACAGGCTGTACTCTCATGTCCCGGCCTGCCTTATGCACTTAATACAATATTTCAGTTAATACAAGAATAATGGAATTATTAAACTATTAACTGTCAGGGTGGAAAAAATGATATAAAATGCTGATAATGATTTTATTAATGCTGATCATTTCTGTGTGTCAAGTCAATATGTGGTAGGTTTTAGTAGAAACATAAACACAACAAAACATAACCAAAGCTTTATTTTTAACGGATTGATTTATTTGTATTATTACAGTAAAAAAAAAAGAAAGAAAAAAATGCACATTTAAGCAATTCGAAATTCATTTCCAAGTGACTTCATTCTTTATTATTATTATTATTATTATTATTATTATTATTATTATTATTATTATTATTATTTCGTTTTTATTTTCTTACTTGTATGTAAGCAGTGCGTACCGCTACTTCACTAGTGCAAAAAAAAAAAAAAAAACGTGCAAAGGGATGTCATGCACGCAGCCCGAAGCTGGCAGTGAAAAAATTATTTATTGTAAGGAAATAAAAAAAAATAAAAAAAAATCGGCAGAGGTTTCAACTTTGCAAAGAAAATGTTTATCTGTGAGAAAAAAAACAAAAAAGTTTCAGAATATCACTGACTCTTAATATTAAACAAGATGATGTGGGGGGGGGGGGGGGTGTGGATGTGCGTCACATGTGACTGCACACGCGAGATCAATGTATGCGTTTCTGAAGATATAAATACCAAGATGCATCCTAATTAACAGGGTTATTATGGTAAAGCGTTGCGTTGGTGTATAGAAATGTCACACGAGCGCCTACCGATGGATGTACAGCGCATGGCACGCGCACTATTAGAGCAATAAGTCAAGAAAGCAAAAGTAAGTAAAATAACACTACTACTACTACTACTACTACTACTACTACTGATAATAATAATAATAACAATAATAATAAAAATAATACGGAATAAAAGAAAGGACATGGATAAGCAAACAAGTGCATGGATTAATAATGAGCTACATTTTTGCAGCGCTATAAGACACGTGTGTGCCTATATGCAGTGTTATATATGTATATAATATGTATGTATATATAGTATGTTTGTATATACAGTATGTATGTATATATGTGTGTATAGTAGGCCTATGTTTGTATATACAGTGTGTATATAATAATAATTATAATAATAATAATAATAATAATAATAATAATAATAATAATAATAATAATAATAATGCAAAAACAATTGAGGTTAAATCTTAACTGACTGATGGAGATCCAATTGAATCATTTCTAAGAAGTTTTGACTCGCGCGCCTCCGTCGCCATCTTGTGGACAAATAGGTAAATAGCGAAATATACTGACGTCACAGCGCACGAGAAGCCAATCAATTTAAACTTTTTTTGCATCACAGCTGTAAACAAACAAACAAACAAATTATTATAAAAGTTGACGAAAGTGGTATAAACTCCAGCCTAGTGGAAGTTTTTCATCTGTTAGAAGCAGACAATGAATAAATAAATCAAGCACAGTTTTATTATAGTTTCCTATTACACTACATTAACTACGGATATCTCTTTCAGGAAACATATTATATCGTTATTATGTTCTGAAATATGATTTTCCTAGAAAGAGCTAACATTCTATCCGATAGGATGAGGCGATCTCTTTAAGTCGCTAATTAATGCTTGCTTCGCGTAATTGAAGTTGTGAGGTTTCTAAAGGTGCAGCAGCAATAAACCGTACAATGTTTTTCGGTTTTAAAAATAGAACTGGAGCGTAAAAGTGAAGAAAGTGGAAAGAGAAAGAAATGGAAAGCGCAAAGAGTTTACACAATTAGAATTGGATTTTAAACCCCTGGTTATTGTAGTACCTGGTTTTAGCTGCTGGACAGTAAACTCTGGTGAGAGTTAAACTAGGCTACTTTTAATGCACCTGTTATTTAGTTAACTGGAAAAAAAAAAAAAACCAATATGATTTGTTGATTATGTTTTGTTTGTATCGGATATAAATTCTGCTATTTGCTGAAAAGAAAAGTCAAATGGTCGTCAAAAAAGGGGAGTCACGTGACACGTGTTTGAATACAGAGCTGTGTTTCCTAAAACGTTCAACAAAATGGCGGAGTGGGAGTTTAGAGACTTTTTGTTTATTTTTGTTAAATTTGCTACCTAGTCAAGTTCTGTAAATTATCTTTGTTATATTCGCTCATTTGCTTCAGTTTTGTTTTGCTAACATGCCTTAGCATTTATCCCAGCAGGGTTGTTAAACATTAGCAAGCCAAATTCTCTAGAGGTTTGTCAGAGCTAGCGTAATATAATTGTCCTTGGAGAACTAGCAAGTATAGCTACAGTATTGTGGACTCTGTAATTCTGCTTTTAATGGAATCATTTCTCTGTAATTATTATGTTATATAATTATGTATTTATTCTCTGGGTGGCAATGGCAATGGCCATTCTGCAATGGCATCAATGCACCATTAGATGGCGTAATGCTTCCGTGTTTTGGATCCACAGTGGTACAACTGGCCCATTCTCTTCTCTAAAGTGTGTACAGAATTCTTTTCTACCACCTGATGGAAGCAGATATCCGTGTTTTCATACCATCAAGCTTGACCGAGCATCTGCTTCCATCACTCATGCTTTCAAAGATAAAAGCCATTAAAACCTATAAGACAAAGATGATGAAGCCTCACGTGCGAAGATGAAATGGTACGACGTCCCATTCGCAATTAAGCACCATCAGAACGATGTAGAGATCATCATCTTCAAGATACCTTATCTCAGTCTTGGTCTTGTAGAGAGTCAGTTAACACCAGATTATCGCTGACTGGAGAGATTCTAGTGAGGAGTGAGGGGGTGGGCATTACGGTATAGGAAAATAATCAACAACAAACTCAATTCCTGTTCTCACTTACGTTACAGCAGATATAAACAGCCGTTCCTTCACCCGCCTCCAGTTTGCTTTTCTCTCCTGAAGACTTTCCCGTGGCGGAAAACTGTAACAAAGCACTAACACTGGAGACTCCTTCCACAAATGTTAAATAAACCTTGCAGAAAGCTTTACTATGTCACCGTTTATCGCATTAAAAATTGTTTAAATATTTCTAGCTTTATATTATGTGGAGCGTCTGCCGTACAAGTCTCTGTGAAGTTGTTGTTGTTACCATAGAAACAAGCGCACTAATATAAATCTGTGATTTTGCACTGCCGCCACAGCTGCTGTTGTATAGGTATATAAATTAATCAACAACTTCGGACCAATCCGAATCGAGAATTCAACAGCGCTGTTGCTAAAAACAAATAACAAAGCATGACGTTCCCGTTAAGTTGTGTAACGATGTAACGTTTTCAATGTTAAAGCCACAAAACGGCCACAAAACCACATTCCACGTCGCTTACATATCCCCATGTGGGAAATCCACACCAGCCCCTTAAGCTCCGCCTCTCATTCCATGTTTCAGCTGTGGACTTTCCCCCCCTCGTCCCAGAAGGTCTCCTTTGAGGAATAACGTGTTTAAGTGTCACAGAACAAGTACGAGCCATCCATCATGGTGGTGCAGTGTGGAGCTCGGGTAACGTGATCTTCACACTGAGGGGACGTGTAGCCTTCTCTGCAAACTTCCATCTGCTGGACACGCGTTATTCCTTCAGTACAGTAAACACACCTTTACACCCTGCCAACAGCCCGCTTTGCTACTTAACCAACATGAACGCCTCACTATAGGGTTCTGCTTGCATTAGCAGTTAGTAGCTAGCGGTGGGTGAGTGGTGAAGGCCCGAATTCTTATTATTATAATAATAATAATAATAACAACAACAATAATAATAATAATAATAATAATAACAATAATAATAATAATAATAATAATAATAACAACAATAATAATAATAATAATAATAATAATAATAATAACTGTCATAATGAACACGTGTAAAAGCATCACATTGTCGTATCATGTGGTAACGTGTAATAAATATTGTTCTCGTGTCCTTGAGGCTCTTTCTTTCTTTTTCTTTCATGTAGTTTGCTATTTCATTCTTTCGTTCATTCTTTCTTTCTTTCACGTAGTTTACTCTGTTTCTTTCTTTCTTTTTCTCTTTCATGTAGTTTGCACTCTTTCTCTCTTTCATGTAGTTTGCTCTTTCTTTCTTTCTTTCTTTTTCTCTTTCATGTAGTTTACTCTTTCTTTCTTTCTTTCTTTT
The DNA here is from genome assembly GCF_023375685.1 of Ictalurus furcatus. Lineage (NCBI taxonomy): Eukaryota > Metazoa > Chordata > Actinopteri > Siluriformes > Ictaluridae > Ictalurus > Ictalurus furcatus. Next base: position 1,545,274 of record NC_071280.1, read on the forward strand.
TCTCTTTCATGTAGTTTACTCTTTCTTTCTTTTTCTCTTTCATGTAGTTTACTCTTTCTTTCTTTCTTTCTTTCTTTCTTTTTCTCTTTCATGTAGTTTGCACTCTTTCTCTCTTTCATGTAGTTTGCTCTTTCTTTCTTTCTTTCTTTTTCTCTTTCATGTAGTTTACTCTTTCTTTCTTTTTCTCTTTCATGTAGTTTGCACTCTTTCTCTCTTTCATGTAGTTTGCTCTTTCTTTCTTTCTTTCTTTTTCTCTTTCATGTAGTTTACTCTTTCTTTCTTTCTTTTTCTCTTTCATGTAGTTTACTCTTTCTTTCTTTCTTTTTCTCTTTCATGTAGTTTACTCTTTCTTTCTTTCTTTCTTTCTTTTTCTCTTTCATGTAGTTTGCACTCTTTCTCTCTTTCATGTAGTTTGCTCTTTCTTTCTTTCTTTCTTTCTTTCTTTCTTTCTCTTTCGTGTAGTTTGCTCTTTCTTTCTCTTTCATGTAGTTTGCTCTTTCTTTCTTTCTTTCTTTCTTTCTTTCTTTCATGTAGTTTGCTCTTTCTTTCTTTCTTTCTTTCTTTCTTTCTTTCTTTCTTTCTTTCTCTTTCGTGTAGTTTGCTCTTTCTTTCTCTTTCGTGTAGTTTGCTCTTTCTTTCTTTATCTTTCATGTAGTTTGCTCTTTCTTTCTTTCTTTTCACTTTGATGTAGTTTGCTCTCTCTTTCTTTCTCTCTTTGATGTAGTTTGCTTTCTTTTTTCTCTTTCCTGTAGTTTGCTCTTTCTTTTTCTTTCATGTAGTTTGCTCTTTCTTTCTTTCTTTTCACTTTGATGTAGTTTGCTCTCTCTTTCTTCCTCTCTTTGATGTAGTTTGCTCTCTCTTTCTTTCTCTCTTTGATGTAGTTTGCTCTCTCTTTCTTCCTCTCTTTGACGTAGTTTGCTCTCTCTTCCTCTCTTTGATGTAGTTTGCTCTCTCTTTCTTTCTCTCTTTGATGTAGTTTGCTCTCTCTTCCTCTCTTTGATGTAGTTTGCTCTCTCTTCCTCTCTTTGATGTAGTTTGCTCTCTCTTTCTTGCGCCGTTTGAGGCGCATGCGTGGACGCCCGCTCGTTCCGTGTAGTTTAACGGAGACTCGCTCGCTGTCAGGACGAGTCTTCATGTAAAATGGAAATACTGGTGTGAATTTCTAACATTTACAGAGAAGGATATCAAGCTAAAAACGTAACTTCTGTGCTGAAGAAAAGACGCCTGGAACACGTTAAACAGCACACGCATCTGTCACGGCCTCTGACACGACAAGCCACGTTAATACACTTACCAGTCCGTTTAAATCGCTCAATATAAAATATCCTCTTGTTTTGGATAACCTGGATCGTGCACTCGTCCCTCAGCAGCAGCTCGCTCTGACCTCCGCTGTTTTTCTCACGGGTTTTATTCATAGAAATGCATTTTTCACCGTCATGGAGTGACGTCACTGATGGGGGGTCACATTCCCAACTAATGCATGATGAAATTTGCTGTAGATTATCTTTAATGATCTATTTTATTGATTATTTGTACAGCCCTAATTAAATGTAGCTATAAACGGATAAATGTTTCGTCCAGCTGTGAGGTGTGTCGCAGTGACTGTGCTTCGCCAGCATCCACCCTGTTGTTGATGTTTTTTCTATTACAACACCACCCCAAGATGGTTTATTCCTTACATAACCAAGAGGGAAAAGGAAATAAACCCATTAGTCCATTATAGTCCCTAATACATCCATTAGCCTTAACCTTATCCAATCACAATCTCCTTCATATATTTTTCTAGTTCTCCCCTTATTTCACCTTTTTCCTCTTTTAAGTCAGATAAACGATGTATTTAAATATATACCCATTACACATGGGTTTTTTTTTTTTTTTTTTGGCTGTCATTTGATTTCAGAAAAGAAAAGACCTCTTATGGTCTCCCCCTACCTTCCCCCCCACCCGCATGTGCAGTATAATCATTATGGCAGTTTAATAGCTTGGCGACGCTCCTGCCAGCCACCTCTGTTTCCATGGCAACTGCCGCCGAAAGCCATCGGCGCGAGAATGTGAGCTGTGCCACCCCGGACCTCTGCGCCTCCGTCCTGATCTTTGGACGGAGGAACTTTTGGCTGATGACGAATTTTTAATATCTCAGATATTAAACCGATTTAAAAATCTGATTTCTGCGTTTCATTCTCATGAGTGTTACAGGCGCACGTTGTTGATGTGATGGCAAAACACACACGACACTGACGCCTCACGCTCAGGAAACGAGGAAGTCGGGCTTGACCCACGCCGACGCCGTCGTCTCTTCCAAAATAAACAGGGCGTATTGACGATGTTTGCGGGATTCGCCGGTTTAGTGTTGTACACGGTGTGGGTGTGAGGAAATTCTTTTGTGAGACTTGTTTGTCTTCTGCAAGATGTTTTCACTGGAGAGGTTTTTATGTTTTTATTCGCGTGTAGAGAAAACGCTTCACCGCTGTGGGGAATAAAACACTCGGGGAACGCTGTTATGGGAAAATAATCATCACCGATATCACTTACCATCTCGAGGTGTTTTTTTTTTATCCATTTATAGTTACGTTTAATGTTGTGGTAGGACATGCTGTATGAGTTCATGCCTCTTTTTTTTTCCTCCCTCTCTTTCTTTCTTTCTTTCTTTCTGGTGTAACTTGTTTTTTTTTTAAATCCCGTTTCTCAAACAGCTTTTTACTCTGACTGCTACTAAACCCTGGGACTGGAGACTCCTTCCATAAATGTTCAATAAACTTCTCCTTACAGAAAACGTCACCATATCAATGATTTGTTTATTTATTTATTTTACACACGTTTTTTTTTTCTTTTTTTTTTCCCAAACCTATTTATGTGGAGCGTTTGCTGTACAAGTCCTGAGCCGTTACTATAGAAACGGCAACGCGTTAGAACGAGTGCATTCATCTGAACCCTGCAGAGCTGCTGTTCCAGCTTCAGACCAATCAGAGTGGAGAATTCCGCCGGGGGAGGGGGGGAGGTTTAGGGGGGGGGGTGAATTTGTACTGATGCCACACTGATTTTTCTGTAGCTGGAACATGATCCTGAACTTCAAACCCAAACAGCTGGCTGCTGGAATAAACTGCATTTACTTTCACTCTCACTAATTAACGTCTGACTTTCATCAGTCCACACATCCGTCATTACTGAGTAATGGAGCGTGCACGCACACACACACACACACATACACAAAGCAAAATCTTTTACTAGTCATTATCTCACTGCATGAACGCAGCAAACATCCAGAATGAAAAAAAAATAAATAAAAAATTTAAAAAAGAAATCTTTCTGTATGTGATGTGCGGTACATGCTGTAACAGTGTCACCCAAAGTGGGCGTGGCCTGAACCACTACTTTCTTTCTCTTAATTTTTCTTTTTGTCTTTCTTGCTTTTTTTCGTGCTTGCTTGCTTTCCAGTCTTTCTTTCCTTTTTTTTCATGTCATTTGTCTTTTTCCTTTCCATTTCTTCTGTCACTTTTTTCTCTTTCTTTTTATTCCGAGTGTTTCTTTCCTCCCAGTGTTTTTGTTTCTTCCTGTCTCCTTTCTTCATTATTTCCTTCTTTCTTTCTGCCCTTCGTTTCTTGTTTCTTTTTCCTTTCTAATTTGTCTTTTTCTTGATCTTTTTCTTTCCTTCCATTGTTTTTGTCTGTCACCATGTCTGTCTCTTTCTTTCTTCCCAGACCTTTTCTTTTTCCTTCGGTCCTTCCTTCTATTCTTATGCCTTTCATTTCTTGTCTTATTTCCTTTCCAATTTTTCTTTTACTTCTTTTTCTTCCTTTCCAGTGACTTTTTTTTTTCTTTTGTTCTTTCTTCCCAGTCTTTCTTTCTTTTTCTTTCTCTTCCTTATTTTCGGTTTCCTATTAGACACCGCCCCCCCCCTCCCCCCTCCCCCCCCCACGGTGGACACGTGGACACCTCTACCCTGATCCTGACGCCCTGTGGACCTTTCGGGCAAATAAAAACAAACGAATAGTGCAGCTCCTCCCATCATGTCTGTGAGTGTTTTAGTTTCTGTCTGAACAATGTGTTTGTATTTGGTTTTATCCCACACATGCTGCATAAACAGAACATTTGTTTGCCTCGACGCAAAAGATCGAAGCTCTTTCCCCCCTCGATATCGACCCTGAAACCTAATAACAAGACCTCATTAGTGTTATTTATATTCTCCTTAATTTCCTCGTCCCCTCTTGAAATCGTGCACGTTTCATTTTTAATCACCGAGATGCAGGGGGGTGGAAAAGTCCGAGTTCCCGCTCTTCTCTCCTGACCCAGATAAAGTCGTGGTGGAAGAGCGAGACGAACCCCTTCACTGGGACGGTCTCCAGAACCAACAGTACGGCCTGCGCACCTCCATGTTTGCGCGTCTTTCGCCGTGTACGTGTCTGCACTTTATTCGAGGTTCTACAGATGTGTATCTAAGTGCTGCGTGTGTGATTTATTAAGAGTGTGTGCGTACTGTGAGGGTATTATGGCAGCTCGGACGCTTTGTGCCGGACGCCCGCAGTGCATGTGTTGTGTATTCGCAGCTTCGTGGTGTTAGTGTCAGCAAGGGTGAGAGTCTGGTTCTATTTCAGTTCATTCCCATAGACGTTTAGTTCACCAGACACTCCAGATATAAAGAAACGATTCTAAATTTAAGGGCCTGTGTATTATGTAACGAGGTTTCGTTTTCCGTAATAGGATAATGCAGGCGATGTGTGTGTGTGTGTGTGTGTGTGTGTGTGTGTATAGCAGTGATATTAGACGCAAGAGCTGCAATTGTATCTAGGAACTACAGTCTTCCTACGATACAAGCAACCCGGTCAAACATCTTCGACGTTTTGAGTCGTACTAGCTAGCGTTAACGTTAGCACGGACCATCGTGACCGCGTTCGAGCGCGCTCGGACCCTCGGCTTCTTGAAAGCTAATTCGTGAGAATGGTTACGAAAACAAAAAGCGTATCTCTGCTCGATTCCTTATGCGAATTTCAAAGCTTCACGCAGGTATATGCATTTACATACATATAACGTTCACCAGCAATAAATGACTCCATCTTGGAGAAGCGCCGCTAGTGTTTTATTCTGGTTTTACTGCGTTTAATTTTTTTTTTCGATGTTTTTTGCTCGTAGGGGGACGATCGTGCTGTGCTGGGCGTCTGCCGATTTCAGACTGAGATGGGGCGGAGTAAATGGGTACTGGGGAGTGTCTATAAAATGACTGACAAGTGGCCCATGTAAGCACAAACGAACGAACAAACCCGAACAGGTTTTTTCAGCCATGTAATACGCTTGTGCTGAGACCGTTCGACGTATTTTTCCAATATGTATTTTGCACCTTTTAATGGGCCACTAAAACCCAGCCAAAATAGTCATGCCCATTTTCACCTGCTGTTGTAGATGTGGTATTTGTTGAGTGCCGCCTCAGACATTAAGAGCTCAGTGCTTTGTTTTGATCGACACGTGAACCATGGAAACCTAGGAAATTGCCTAGAGGAGCCAGTCCGTCGGGCTCTGTTTTTTTTTTTTTTTTTTCCAAATTATTCAAAACTTTTGTTTCGTAAACGTTGCTTTCCCTTGCTGTCAGATTGAAATCTAATTCTCCACTGGGGCTGATCCTGCCGTAGATCAGAGCACTCTCTCTCTCTCTTTAAGCAAAGCTTGCTATCAAAGCTCGTGTCTGAAAGCTGATGGGGCAATCAGTGTTTGGACCGGTGGCCGAGGAAATGCAGAGAACACACAGACACACGGAGGAAAGGCACATTCCTGTGGTTTGTTCAGTGTAGCGCTGGTTCTGCAGTTGAGGGTTATTTGGTATGTCGTAAGTGTTTCCTTATGGAGGCGGCTACAGTGGGGATTCATTTACTTCCTTTATTTCGTTAGAAATCACTTTTACCGGTTCACGTCCCAAGAAAAATTGGTGTCGAAGTCTTGTGACGACGGAGCCGTTCCTCATGATGTTGCACCGTGCAATCGTAAAAAAAAAATACTACAGTCTAAAACTATTAGCATAAGGAGTAAGTTCAGTGTTCACTAGAGGTTGAGCGATTGATCGGTTAATTGGTACGATAACCGGTTATTGGCACAAATCCACACCGATAGTGTTTCCCGCTTGCGGGGGAGGCCGAGAAGGGTCCACTGTCCTCATACAGTACGAGAGCGGCCTCTAGAGGTGAAATAAATACTATCGCTGACCAATTTTGTTGTGTTATTTGAAGTGTTTTTTTTTCCCCCCATTCATTTTAAATGTCACTATTTTCATTGGTTATTTAGAGTGGATGTATATCTTTTATTTACTTGAATACTTATTAATACTTAATATATATTAGTGTTTATTTCATTAAAAAAAAAAAAGCGCAGTACATTTTTTTTCATGGTGCTATTTTCGTAATAAAGTTCAGCAGTATTTTACTTTGAGTCTTTATGTTTTCATTCAGTATCGGTTTTAAAAACTACCTGTTGATTAATCGGTTATCAGCGGGTAGGTACCGCCCAACCTAGTCATCTGTATCGGTCAAATCCACTATCGCTCGACATGTAGTGTTCGCCATGTGCACGTTTTGGTTTTCGGAGGAAACGTGGCACGAACCCAGCAGAACATTCGGCACGCCTCTAAACCGGAAATGAGTATCGGGGCGTCATGAATCGTTTATTTAGCTCCGTTTATGTCCATGATGCTGTTCGGACCAATACCCGAGATCGCGGCGTCACTATGCAATTTTTTTCAGTTCGTATTAAATCCGAAGGTAGTGGCCATTTTATGTTCAACTAGGCTACTTTATTGTATTTTGTGATTTTAATTTATATCCCAGTCAAAGTCCTTGTCCTTCTACAATATGCGTTGTTGACATTCTTGATTATGAAATGTCAATATTGGCTGAAGGACTGTGCCGTGTCGTGGTAGGCCGTAGTGAAACAGTTAACCGAGGAAGGTTTGGTGGCTGGGTCAGACGGAGGGATGAAGGAGACGTTGCGGCGAACAGTAAGGCACTTCAAAGCTTTGATGTTGCGAGTTTCTAAATGAAGGAGACTGAAGGTCTTGGATAATGGGAGCCCATGGGGAGATGAGAGAGCCTGCAGCCGACACAGTGGTGTGCAAGCATGTGTATGTGTGTGTGTGTGTGTGTGTGTGTGTGTGTGTGTGCCGTGCGTGTTGATGTTTTATGGATCAGCTTTTATAGGTAGATACCAATTGTTCTCTTTGTGGCCAGATGAAACTAATTCCACACTGCTGCAAAAACATACTGGTGTAAGTGTGTGTGTGTGTGTGTGTGTGTGTGTGTGAGGATTGGGTAAATGAAAGTGTATGTGAGCACACATGCTAAACAGAACGTCAAGGTACTTCAGTCTGAATAATTAACAGTAAGGGTGTGACGGTTAGTTGCGGCGTATGATCGGACGGTTAGCTCGTTTCTAACACCGTGCAACCCTGAAACTTGGAATAAAACCTCACACACAATATTCCCCTTCCTCTTCAAAGATCCTTCCCAGCGATGATATTTATCAATCCTTTATTAAATAATCATAATAACAATAATTATCATAAAAAGCGCACTTTTTTTTTTTTCCTTTTTTTTTCCTTTCCCTGTACAAACCTTCCAGAGCGTAACTGGAAATCTACCCAGTGCTGTGATTTTTATTTTTATTTTTTTCTCAAGTCTTTTCGAGTGTTTGGAGACACAGACGAAAGCTTCGAGTCTTTTGAGTGCCAGAGCAGCTCCAAGGCACTTGGAAAAGTTCCCATTCCAGTAGTTTTTTTTTTTTTTTTTTTTTTAGACGAGTCGGACAGGAGCGCAATGCGTTCATTTTCCCTATTCGGAGTCTCATAATTCCGGTGCGCTCCTCCGTGTCTTGTTTTTGCAGAGGTGTAACACGGTTGATATGTCAGCAGAACGTGTGTGTGTGTGTGTGTGTGTGTGTGAGAGAGAGAGAGAGAGCGTATATGAATGCATGTTCCCGTGCTTGTCGTGGATGATATCCATCAGTGGGACTGGGAAAAGATTTACTCCATCTCAGTTAGGTTTTTTTTTTCAATCTAGAAGCCTTTGAAAGCCACTAGGGAGCTGATGTAAGCTCGAACCCAATTCATCACTAAACCTGTCTCCTGTTAACCTTCAGCCTTGTATGGAGGGAAAAAAATGGGGGTGGTTGGGTGGGGGGGGGACTAGCAGATAAGTGCTTGGCCTTGGTGGTTCAGTCTCAATGATGGTGTTCCTCGTGGCGCCGTGTTCACCACAAAAACCACTCTTTCTTGAAATGCCCGGAGCGTTGTTAATCTGTAATACCATTGAGCTCAGCAGTATGTCCCATTTACAGCAATCCATAGGTTGCACTGACACAATTCCCTGTTGCTTTACACCATTAAAAAAAAAAAAACAATATTTAAAAATTAAAAAAAAAAGAAAAGGTCCTGCATGTTTATACCAAAACCTAGCATAATCACGTGACTTCAAACTAAACCTAATGAAACTCTACTTGGCTTGTCTTAACAAGGTTACATTTTTTGTTTCTTGTCTTTCTACTAAAGCCAGAGCGAAACATGAAACGAGACCACCGAACTAAACGAGCACTGGATGGATGTAAAGATTCCAAAATGAAATATCAGTTTTGGTCGGTTTTGGAAGGAAAGCCGACGGATTGACCAGCATTAAGGCATCACAGTTAGGAAATTTTGAAAAATAAAAAAATAAAAAAACGAAGGGAAAATAAAGCTCAAGAACGTCAACAAACATCACCACACCATCGGTCACATGCCACAAAAGCTCCGCGTTTAAGGATGGTAAGAGTTCGGCTCAATTCCGCCGGCTCCCATCCGGAATCCAAAGCTTATCATGAGATTTGTTGTTGTTGTTTTGGAACAGACAGAACTGATATGTACTAATATCTATTTTGAGGCAAAGCTGGGGAAATGCTTCCCTAGAGAGAACTCCAAGCAGCCTTCGATAATCCACGTTTGAATCCAACCGCATCCAGCCAAGCAACATTCGAGCTCAGCAAGACGGCGCTAGCAGGAAGCGCGACTTCAACAAGCAGCGAGGTGGTGACATGCATACCGAGAGATGGGGCCGGTCTCTCTTGAAAGCGCCGAATTCTGCATGTCCGATAAACGTCAGCAAGGTAGTCCTCAAGCTTCCGAGCAGCAGCGCTGTTGGTTAAACTTCACCTTGTGCTTGATGCCATCGTAGAGCTCAAAGTTGTAGTTCTCCAGGGTGGTGGAGGAGCGCGAGGTCAGGCCTCCATAGGAGCAGGTGCAGTACAGCAGAAGACCAGCGCACACGGCGCCCAACAGGACTCCCAGAGAGCTCATCACTATGATGGTGAGGAGAATGGGGTCCAGGGTGGAAAGCCAAGGATTCTCCTTGCCCGGCGTTCGCGTTACCGGAGGCTCCGAGGAAGGTTCTACGGTGGTGCCTTCTGGGAATTGTACACCTAGAACACAGAAACGTGGAGACTGTTTACGAAAGTTTTCACATCGGACACATCCAAATACAATCTTTACATTAGTTCTACTGAATAGCGGGAAATTCTTCTTCGCTTCTTCTCACGATTTGGAAACCCCGCCGCAGTAAATGAAGATGTGAGTGAGAAACTGAAGAAACGTCGGCCCATACGCGGAATACGATTGGTCAGAGGGGTGCATACAGTATATGTGTGTTCAATGGCATGACAGTGGAGATGCTTGGTTAGTCGGTTGGTTGTAGATGGCTTGTAGACTGTATTTAAAACCCTTAACACCTAGGAATGGGGGGGTTGAAGGAAATAGTTCAACTTCAATTGGTAACATCTACACCGTATGTATAGGAGTTCAAGAAAATGCAATTTTGTGCCTGCCTGTATCTTTTTTTTTCCCCTCTCATTTTCCCCCAAAGATGTAAAGATTCTACAAATCTAACAATCTCACACAACTTTGCGCTGTAAAATTTGTAATTCTGCTTCTTTTTTTTTTCTTTCATTAATATACACATATTTGCCCTGTTAGCATCAAGAAATGAGCCTGAGGTGATTGACGACTTGCTGGAGGGCTGCCGATGTATAAAGATGCGCAGGTCTCTAATCAACCGGTCTCTTTTTCAAAAACAGAAAAAAGTCTTTACGAGAAAACTTTAAGAATTACTTCTGCAACATATTTAAAAAAAAAGAAAGAAAAAGAAAGTCAGTAATTACCTACCTGTGTCTATGTGGTCCCGACTGTTGAGAAGACGGTTACCTCTGGGGTCCACTTTTTTAACTGTGGGGAGGAGAAGTGATTAATTGAAATACGAAATTGCCCAAAGCCCAGTCTGTAAAAGTCATTAGCAAACGATTATGAAAATTAGGTGTTGTTACGGAAACATGAAGCTGGCAAAGTTAATTACAGGTTACTATGTGTAATTAATAAGAAATTACTAAGAAGGAAAGGAAACGCCTGGTTAGAAAAATAAGATTTTTTATTACCATACTTTAAAAGGACATTTCCAATTCATCAAGCAAAAAATATTTCATATTCATGTTTGCTTTTTTTTTTTCTCTCTTCATTTTAAGATTGAGGTATAGTGCCACATTCATACAGGAAAGTGCATCGCCATCATCATCATCATCATCATTCTTTTAAACATAAGTACAGTCTGAACATCAGAACCACCTACGTAAGCTGTGTGGGGTGATAAAAACGGCCAGAACGTCGGGCGTCGTTCGGTGGTTTATCGGGACAATACCGCCTTTGTTAAGAAAGCGTTTGAACTGAGGCCTGCTGGGTCCAAACCAAGCAAGGCTAAGAAATTGATGTGAAAGCCTGTGTGTTAGGGATGCGAAGGTGGTGGGCTGACTGCCTCCGTTGTGAGCAATCTGTTCTACACGGACGAGATAACAACTCCTCTGAGAAGACCACGACTGTCTGCCTGTTCTACAAGCCCTGAGATGCCCATTTCCGAAGACGAGTATCATTTAGTAATGAGTAGGTTTATTTTTTTAGAGGGTGACAAACAAAAAAACGGGGGTGGGGGGGGGGGTGGGGGGACGATGATTTTGGCATCCAGTCTCTGGATAAAGTGTTCACTCGTTACCATGTTCTCCAGGGATATAAATGAGGAAAACTTCCAGCAGGTGTAATAAATGCTATCGGGTCCATTAACTAATTAAAAATATTAAGCGCTTGAAAGAATGCATGGCAAGATGAGATTAATTTAAAAGCATATTGCAAGCCAATGCCAATACTTCTCTTAGCACTTCTCCGTCTGATGGAAAAGCGATGAATAGCTCACGAAAGTTCTCCCTCTTTCTGTTTTTTTGCCTCCATCCCCCATTCTCCTAACAACTCTAATGGAGATACTCTGTTATTTGGAGTACCTACGTATTTGTCATTCATAACCCTACCACCATAGTGAGGGAGTCTGGATCATCGCTTTCGACTTCCTGTTACAACAGTGAGCCAAACGGTGTTAGACATATTGAATACCACATTTTGGGTACCAGCATGGGGAAAATGGTATTAAGGATGATCAATCGTTGTGCATGACTTATGGCAAATCAGTGTGCTAAATTTCATCAAAATCGCCCCAAACAGTTGGCGCGTAGGAAACTAAAACAGCCGGAACTGGAGAACTCTGAGAGTTAGGGGACACTGGGACCTAGGAAATACATTGCATCTTGCAGAACAAGGAAACTAGGAAAAATAATCAAACTAGGGAACAAGGAAACTATCAAAGGCACTCTGAAAACATGGGCACTAGAAGAATCACTCAAAACTAAGAAAACTAGGGGAAACGCTCGGAACTAGGAAAGACACTGGGAACAAGGAAACAAAGAAACGCGCTTAACTAGTGAATGAGGAAATAAGTAAACTAGGAAATACACTCCAAACTAAGAAATAAAGGAAACATGCTCGGAACTACAACAAGGAAGCTAGGGAACACATTCAAACCACATAACTAGGAAACTAAGAAACGCACTGGGAACTAGGGAGCATGCGGCAACCTGAACAAGGAAACTAGGAAATGCACTCAATAGTAAACAAGGAAATAATGGAAGGCACTTGGAACAAAGTAACAAGAACACACTTGAAACTCTGGAACAAGGGAACTGGGAAACACACTGGAACCTAGGGAACAAGGGAACGCACTGGAACCTAGGGAACAAGGGAACTGGGAAACACACTGGAACCTAGGGAACAAGGGAACGCACTGGAACCTAGGGAACAAGGGAACTAGGAAACACACTGGAACCTAGGGAACAAGGGAACTAGGAAACACACTGGAACCTAGGGAACAAGGGAACTAGGAAACACACTGGGGACTAGGGAACAAGGGAACTAGGAAACACACTGGGGACTAGGGAACAAGGGAACTAGGAAACACACTGGGGACTAGGGAACAAGGGAACTAGGAAACACACTGGGGACTAGGGAACAAGGGAACTAGGAAACACACTGGGAACTAGGGAACAGGTAGAACAAGCATTAATGGAAGTCTCTCTTGATCTCTTCCTCTAAATTTCAACACCAGTGATCACTAACAAAAAATGGATTTCGAAAACTGCTCCGAAAACTAGCGAACCACTTGGAGGTGCTGCACGCTCTTCATTGTTCTGGAAGACTCCAAAGGCCTGCGGCATAACAAAAATGTCTGCCAGCTGTTGGGAGTGCATGGAGCTCGCTCCTTCACCATTAAACTCTCTCTCTCTCTCTCTCTCTCTCCCCTCATTAAGACGAGACTGTGAAGGGAAGCAGCTGCCGTTGTTTATGTGGCTTGTTGCAGGGAATAAAACACTGACAGCCGTTTGGTTGGAATAATGCACGCCTCCTCACTTCTTGGCTTGGAAACCGAGGGGGCCTACGCAATTTTGGGGGGGATTTCTGCTGTGAAATTTGAGGAACATGCATAAAAAATGCAGAACTCTAGTAGCCCTGTCTTCAGCTGGAGAAATATGGCTCCTCCAGTTTTACTTTCTCTGAATATGAACCTTTGTGATGCTAGTGTTACTGTGACTGAAAACGAAATGTGGTTTTGTTGTTGTTCTGGAAGGTTCTTACTGGACTGTCTCTCATTAAGATCAAGCTGATCACTGAACCTGAGCCTGTAAAAAAAATATATATATACAAAATTGTACACATGCATGCTCAATTGTATGATACCCCGTTGTCCAAAAATGGTCCATTGACTGTCTTTTTTGGCTAAATAGTAAACAGAGAAATCGTAACTTGTGTGGCAGCCTGGGAAACCCCTTCTTTTTGTTTTATTTTTCTGAAAACTACATCTTTTAACTGAAATATCTCTCTCTTTTGCTTGTATCTCAAACACATGTGAAGTTCTAGCATTTTAAAGTCTAAAAATGGAGAAAAGTACGTTCGGATAAAGGATTCTTTTCAACTGTGGCGTAGGAGCACTGTGTGCGGGGAAATTTGACATGCGTGATCTGAAACTGATCTGATTGAGCTACGTTTCGCTACGACGCGTAGCTATCCAAGATTTGACGTTAACTGTTTTGAGGAAATCGCACTTAGGGTGGTTTTGGACGTCTTTTCACACTGTTGACCGTTTTTACCACCGTATTTGTTAAGCTTACCAAACATAATCTTTGCGGGAAGACATCGAGGCAAGGTCAAAAAGTAAATAAAACCATGTTCATTTCATTTCAGTGCACCATATTTACGGTACGGTAAGTATGCTCCAGGCAGAAGAACTCGAAACCCAAAGTATTCGTCAATTTGTCCGAATTTAGCCACAGAGTCATCCGACGGATTTTCCCAGACCGCCTCACAAATACTACCAGGATCTATTCGAAGTGCAAACATTTTGACAGCTGTAAATTTACCCAAGATTCATTCCACTTTGTAAACCACACAGGTTGACACCACATTTAGATATACAACATTATTATTATTATTATTATTATTATTATTATTATTATCTAGATCTGCAAAAACTTAAAGACTGTCCTTCAGTCCTGATCTCGTAATCCATTCCATCGTCTAGCCCTGATTTGGGGCCAGTTGGAACCAATCCCCATCTGAAATATTAATAAGGCATCACGCCAGTCTTGGATCTATGATTAAGGTTGTTGGCTTGGACACCATGTCCACTTAGTCTCTGATGGTTTGGTAGTTCAGGAGCTACCACCAGGCACAGGCACAAGGAGCTTTCAACCTGTTCATATCACAGTTAAGCCCGTACTGGAAGGTTTTCCAATATGGCGCTCTTCCAGACAACCACTGGCTGGTATCTGTAGTAAACAGACTCACAGTGTCTCGCCTAATCCAGCAAGTGAAGGTGCGTCAAAAAAAGAAAGAAAACCAACAGGTCTAGAGCAGATGCTGGTTCCTGTCCACTCTTCAGTTGCGCAGTTCCCAAGCAGTTGGTAGCGAGGTGGTACCGAAAAAAAAAATTCTTGTTTGAGGTATCCCTTAAGCTAAACCAACATTTCAGTGCCCTTCTGAGTTCTTTTCCTCTGACCTTCTGTCAGCAATGTAGGTCAACGTTAATCACACAGTAGGAGTCCCCTCACCAGTAGGAGTTTCCATCCCCCTTCTCGACCCAAACAGTCAACTTAGGACCCCCCCCTGCTCTGGGCATGGCACCATTTGGGTAGTAAGCACTGTGGGGACTATAGTAGGCCATGGTGGGTCGGCTCCTCTTGGCTGTCAGGCGGCGACAGCCAATGGCCATGACAACGGCAATGACCAGGAACAAGATGGCGCCTCCGCCAGCCATGAAGTAATACCAGTTGGGGGAAATAGGTGGCACTGACAGGGTATCTACTGTTGGCTCACTTCTGCCTGGTAGGGCTCCCCCTGGTGGAGAGATATACAACATGTGACAACACCCCATGTTACTGCAGAGGCTCATTGTGCAAGCATAGCAGAGTAAAAATGCACTCCGACAAGCCGTAAGTAGGGCTAAATGACCTTGCTATATAGGTTAGTCCTTGATTAAAAACAATCAAAGGGTTAATGAGGTAGTAGGCTAATCATCACTAACCTGAGAGATTTGCTGCCATAATGACTAGCTCTTCAGGACTATTTAAAGGCAGGGCAGCTACATGGCTTCATTCAGGGATATATGTAGGGCTGCATTCAAATCAGGGGGCCAAGCAGAACAACATGCACATTTGGAATACTTGCATGATGCCAGAAGAAAGCCACTCTCTTGCTTGAGTATTTTAAAGGAAAAATCCACTCTGAAACACTTCGTACAGTAATCTCTAAAACGAACTAGTTCCTCCAGGATTTCTCTAAAATTAAGAAATCACAGAAATTGATGCGAAATCAAGCAAACTATTTGGAGGAGCTTGCAATTTTTCAAAACTACCGTCGAGCTTGAGTACAGCTGAAAGGTCTCATTTACCAACAAATATCACTGCAACAGACAATTTCGTTTAATTGCAATTTCGCCAATTCCAGTAGTTTTCCGCAAAACAAACACACCGCATTTTGCATCGCACATTTTGAAGGAAAAAAAAGCAGCAGCAAAAGCAAGCATTTTTGGCCACAAAACTCGGTGCAATTCTGTACGGACGGATTAACTTATGCTCGTTAATGGTGTCCGATACTTCTTAACTACTTTTTTTTGTTCTATTTTCACTTTGGTTAACTGTGTCCTAAATCGACCACCCGCTGATGTTAGTGCATTCGGAAATCAGCTATCGCAATGCAGCGGCGCTTTAATAATTCAGTCTTTCGTCGACTTAGCGATTCGCTCTGCTCAAACGGATCAGCTTCCAAAGCATCAACTCCATCGTGCTCGTCGTCTAGTGCCTCCGACTCTCAGCCGTTTGTATATCTATGCTGGCTTTTTCATGAATATAACAATGTGCGTCACTGGAAAAAGCTGAAAACAAGCAAACTTGCTCTTTTTTGTAGGAACAAAACCTGATTGTTGACTGAAATTTTATCCTAGTAAATTCTCGCAATTGCAATTTCCCCGTGTGATTCAGAACCGCTAAATAAAAGACAGTACCGACCAATAATAAATCAAATTAGCACCAGAATCAATAAACAGACCTCGAATTTCAATATAAACATATTTAATGTGTTTCATGGTGGACATTTCTTTTAAGTTTTGAATTGTGTGGAAGCAGTGTTAATTTATAGTAAGAGGATGTCACATAGGTGTGTGTGTGTGTGTGTGTGTGTGTGTGTGTGTGTGTGTGCGTAGGGAGGATGGATGTTTCTAATCTTTAGCTTGTGGATTAGTCCTATAGTCCAACCAGAAGCCTGGTACTATTTGAGTCGTCTTCATTATAGCAAGAGGTAGGTTGTGGAGTAGCAGAATTTACCTGACACAATGTCTGAAACCAATTACTGAACATTCAGCCGGGCCTCATTGAGTCCTGTTACTCAAAATAACTATGGTTCAGGCACAACGTCGCACTTGTTTTTTTTTTTTTCCTATCAGATCTGCAACGTTTGCTAAAAAGAGCGCTGAGCACAGGCAACTGAAAAGAAAAAAAAAGCCACAAAGAACAATACTCTAGGGACCGGAAGACGTGATCGCTGTCTCTAACGTGCTTTTTTTTTTTTTTTTTTTTTTAAAGACGAGCATGTGATGCTATATTGTGTCCTGGAGAATGCTGCTTGTTAATAAGATGGTGTCTTGCGCACTGCACAGACTGTAAGTAGACAGTGGAAATGAGCTGTGCAAAGCTGGAAGTGCTGATTAATTTGTCTGGGGTGTTGAGGCAAAGGAATCGGACTCCGTGATCTTTCCGACTTGTATAAAAAAAATATCTCTGGAAGAGGTTAGGAAATGTGCCAGATAACCAAGTGTTTACCAAATCCATGCGAACCAGTGCTGGAAAGTTAGGGGATGCCGGTTTATGCTCGTCAAATGGTGCAAGAACCAATCCAACAACAAACAGGCAATTCTTTATAAAAAGGTAGGTCCTGCTTCCAGTAGCAGATCCAGGATCACCGTTTCTTATCATGGCAGAGAACCTGAACGGCCATTTGAAACGTGTAACGTGAGCTAAAACTGATCCTGGATCTGCAATATGCAGTTTGTATTAATAGTTGAAAAAAAAAACTCACCAGTCATATCTGGAGGAAAGGCAGCAAAAGGTTCTGAAAAACAGATTGAGAGAGAGAGAGAGAGAGAGAGAGAGAAAGGGAAACAAATTCATTTTAGAGCTAGAATATAAGATTATATAGGTCATGTATTGGAAAGTGAAACACATTTGGCCCTATATTACAGACATAAATTCTGGGTTTCGTAATGAAGATGAAGATGAATCAGAAACCAGAGCTAATCCCCGGACTGGAGAAGACCACTGGAGATGTTGAGTAAATCTGGTTTCGGAGAATACTGTTTACAAATACTGAGAGGAGAACATAATGAAATATAGATTAGCATGGAGGCCCGTGAGGCTTTGTGGCCTAGTTTTGATTCTTCTTTTGGGTTTGATGGCAAGTAACATGTCACTCATGTGACACCCCCACCCCCCACCCCTTCCTCTTTCCTGTCAACGTTTTATTTTGAGAAACAGTGCTACGGTTGTTGCTGTGACACTTAGCTGTCTTGAGCACAAGCCTGTAGTTTTATTTGTTTATTTGCACTACTTAGGAAGGATTATAAAGTAATACGTTTGGACAAAAAATACTCCTGAAGTAGATGAATGAAAGCGTGACCGATAAGTATGTAGAAAGGAAATGATCTGTAAAACACCAGCTCTTACGTGTACATTCCTCCAGTGGTGTGCTGGAGCTCATATGGATATTATCAATCCAGATGTGGCCTGTGGTTGCCTTTTCAAAGATGCCTTCAATGACCACCTTCCAGCAAAATGAAACAAAACGCTCAAATGAACATTCACGAACATGTATTTCAAACTCCAAATGTATAGCTATCACTAGAAACGTTACTCGTCTTGTCCAATTTAGCCATTTTGTATATATCACCCCAGTTTACCTGGAATTCCTTAGGGGATCGAGGTACGATGGTGCGTCCCTCCTTCCACATGGAACCCTGGCTGCCATGGAGAGCCCAGAGAAGGGTTTCTTCTCGAAGCGGGTTGCGCAGTAGCACCCGCAGGGTTCCTTCATCCTCTAGCTGATAGGAGAACTTCAAGCACAGAGGCCCTGTGTCGGGGCCCACCTCTGGGCTGAAGAGCCTGGCTTTCTTTCCCTGTGTCTTGGGACTAGCTTCAATGTATAGGTAGTTTCCCAGACCTGTGCAGACATAACGGCAGCCGGTCAAAGACCGAGTACTCGAAACAGAAGCTGAGAATGCAAACGCACAACTTTTTTTTTCAAATATTTCAAATCAAACACTTTAATCCCACTTCAACAGTTGACTTGATTATAAACCAAACAATTCCATCAGGCACCAACTTGGAGACGGTAACCATGAGAGTGAGGTCATACAAACAAATCTCAGTATACATATGACCTCACTAAAGAGACACAGTTATGAGCAGATGTTTTGCAAACATTTGCCATATTCCATCATGAGAAAAATGAGGTGGGGATCAATAACAACGAAATATAGATTCTTTTTTTTTTTTTTTTGTCCCAAGTGGTATGCAAACTTCACACATCTGTATCATCTTTTAGGGATTTAAGAAATATTGAAGGATTGCCAAGGGGTAAATGCCAGTATACGGCAGCAAAACAGTTTAAGAATTAGTGATCTGGAAAGCGTCTCTGGACCAGTGGTTCCTGAAGCAGCATTTCCTGAAGTGTTGTATCCCTCAAACACCACAGCAGTTTGCCAACAATAACAATGATCTGTTTATTAAAGAACAACATGTCATACATTTTATCCATTTATAGTTACATTTAACATTGCATCTGCAAAACAAGCTATGCCCAGACTTGTGTATTCCAGCTCCTCTTGGGTCGACTGGATCCCTAGACATTCCCTAGCCAACTATGAGATATAAGCTCTCCTGCGAGTCCTGGGTCTTCCCCCGGGTTTCCGCCCAGTGGGACACGTCTGATACTGGGAGCCAACCAGGGGGCATACTTGCAAGGTGCCCCGAACTACCTCAACTGGCGCATCTTGACTAAATCTACTCCAGATCTCTCCTGGATTGGTGAGGTCCTCACTCTGTCACTGAGAGGGATCCCAGCAACCCTACAGAGAGACCTCAGTTCTGCCACTGACCTTGTTCTTTTGGTCACTACCCAGTACTCGTGGCCATAACTAAGGATAGATATATAGATGTAGACTGATCATTAAACAAACAGCTTCGCCCGCAAACCGAGCTCCTGCTTCACCACAAATGCAATCAGTCAATCTCATGCTCTTTTTTCCATAACTTGTGCACAAGTTCCCCAACAGTAACAAAAAAAATGTAGGGACGGGTGTGAATTCTTTCATCTGTCCTTA
This sequence comes from Ictalurus furcatus, assembly GCF_023375685.1. Taxonomy (NCBI): domain Eukaryota; kingdom Metazoa; phylum Chordata; class Actinopteri; order Siluriformes; family Ictaluridae; genus Ictalurus; species Ictalurus furcatus. Next base: position 1,564,566 of record NC_071280.1, read on the forward strand.
TATTCATCCATGGTTTTCCCTTACGCTGTTTAAAAAAAAAAAGAAAAGAAAAAAGTGAGCCATTTCTGTGGGACAGGATGGAGATCAATTGCTGGGAGTGCATCGAAAATATCTAGGTTAACTTCAGCATACAATTGAAAAGAAAAGTGAAAAATACAGGCTGAAAGAATCTCATAATACGAAAGGCAAACAAAGGGAATAATTATTTCTTCAAGGAGGCTTTAAGAGCGCAGAAGACGCAGAAATGTGCCTTCGAGGTAGTTTACTGGTTGAAACCAAAGTGTAGGAATTTCCACAGAAGCAGGTTGCTTTGAAGTCAAGTACGGATCCTATATGGTCTTGACGCTTGAGTCTCTTTCTATTTTTTTTCCATGCGAAACCTAAAAAAAATTGTATGGAAGGGTTTGATCATATTCGTATGAATATGTCTAAAACATCAACTTTCGTGTTTGTCAAGAGGATCCTCGCTTGAAGCCGCTTCTGTTTTTTGCGCCTTGCCTCGCGCTAGGAAGCAAACGAATGGGTAAGAATGTTCGAAGGAGAGCAAAAGCATGCCGAGCATCCATCGCCGTGCCTTTATCTCTTCTGCATTCCACATGGTGCAAGCAAAGTCTGGGACTTATCAAGAGTTTGATTTGTACCCCTACCCCCTGCCTCCTGGTCAGGGTGGCGATGCATCCTGAGCCTATCCCAGGAACACTGGGTGCGAAGTGGGAGTACACCCTTTATGTAATGATGATGACCATCCACATTAGGGCTGTTAGTGTCATAGTAAGATCAGATGACCTCACCGTTGACTTTTTCAGAATACCGATAAAAATGCATTTCTGTCTGTTAGCACCTACTCATTCAAGTTCCTTACTCCCTGTTGAATCCATGGGTTGGATTTCCCTCTGGACTCTACACCAACCTCTGGGTTTTTTCGTATGTTTGTTTTTTATTTTTTTGCCACTGTCAGCTACTGTCGTAAATATATTCCGTTGCTACCTCTTAAAAGGAAACCGGAGAACCCATGGGAAACCCACACGGACATGGCAAAAGCATGCAAAATTCCACACGGACATTAACCTGAGCTCAGAATCAAACCCTGGAGTTGTGAGGAAGCGGTGCTACTCACTGCACCACCATGACAGACCTTGTGTAATTCCATAGCAAGAAGAGACACCTTAGGAAATTCTCTATTCATTTCTTATCATTGAGTGATTGTATGTTGGGTTTTAAGCACATGTGTGTGGAAGTATGTTAATGCGAGCCCACAGGCATGCTTATTTACAAGCTAGTGTGTGTGGGAGTGTGTGCTCGTTTGTGGGTGGTTGATTATAGGAAATTGTGTAAGAGAGAGAGAGAGAGAAAGAGAGAGAGACTCACTGTTGGAGCCTAAAGAGAGGTCCTGACTTTGGCCTTGGGCAGCGATTTTGCTGGAGGTGTGCAAAGCCCAGATGATGTCCGAGTTGGGGTCATGAGTCCATCCGCACAAACCTTGCTCAAAATCGCACAGGACCATGGAAGACGGGGGAGATGTGCTGGAGGTTGCTGGGATGGACCGGAAACCGAGAGAGAAAGAACGTGAAAGAAAGAGAATAAATGCTCCACTTGAACAATGATGTAATAAATTCATATCGGTTTGGATCTGGCAGTTAAGCACTGCGTGGGCTGCGGTGTCCATGACTAGCCTCGCTAACCTCTGGCTTTAGCCTTCGCAGTGTGTAAAATGCTTCAGGGTTGGAAGAGGCGAATCAGAGG
>NC_071280.1:1571308-1668808 GCF_023375685.1 Ictalurus furcatus
TTTGACTGAATCGACTCACTGCAGGAAGTGAGTCGATTCCGAATCGAATCGCTTTCTCGCTAAAGTTCACTTGGAAGGAGACCGAGAACCACGTCGCTCAGACTATCTCGGACCCGGAACCTGCCTAAAGACCCGGAGAACACACCAGAGTTCTGTTCGAACACCCTCCATATGTGAAAGAGCTCTTGGTGTTTAGAGATTCGCAGATTTAGACTCATGGTCAAATACATGAACATACACACACACCTGTGATCTGGCAGCCATAGAGCTCGAAGCGCAAAGCGATGCCGTTCTTCCACGTCTGGGGTCTGATGCGGACGAAGCGGGCCAGGGTGGGCTGAGGAATGCGGTTCAGCACCACTTCCGAAGGGTCCGTGTTAGCATGGAATATCTGTAATAGAGAAAAAGACAACACAAGCTTAGCTGAAGCTTAACGTCTCGGGTTTACAAAATAAACCTGAAATACTCGTCTCCTCTTCCTCTTATTCATGAGGAATAAAAACATGAAGCACGCATGATATCCTGTGTTTGGTGTTGCCATGACTCACATCCTGATCTGTATACAATGTGATTTATTAATAAAACGCTCGTCGCCGAGTGGCTCGACGCCACATCCGGTCCGAATCATCGGTTTCTGGAACTCATTGCTTTCGGAAGTTTCCGTACTTCCTCAAGGGTTTTAACGGACGTTGAGAGAAACCCAGCAAGTTTGTGTGAATTTACTACAACAACATACATTTCACTTTATCTCTCTCATACTTCACCGTGAAGAACGATAAGACCGAGATAAGACTGCAGAATAGGGGGAAGCGAAAACCGATAAGGGGAACGTTCCCATGAAGAAATAAAATGCCAGGCTGTTAAACTGGTATTAAATCTTACAGTATGAACTCCACTGAATGAGGAAGTGATGAGGGTCACATAATCCAGATCTTCAGGATAAAGGTGAAATAAGAACATTAGCCATATGAGATGGTGTGTAATGATGGAAATGGAAATGAATTAAAGTAAGAACACCAATAAGACGAATGACGAAGTAAATAAGGAAAAAATGGAGGGGGGGGATTTAAAGTAGGAAAGAAGAAAAAAAAGAACACGATCAAGACAAATGGAATAGTGTGTAATAATGGGGTAAACAGTAAGAAAAAATTCTTCGAGGAATAAAATGGTGTGTAATAAGTGCGGGGGGGGATATTCGAGGAATAAAATGGTGTGTAATAAGTGCGGGGGGGGGATATTCGAGGAATAAAATGGTGTGTAATAAGTGCGGGGGGGGGATATTCGAGGAATAAAATGGTGTGTAATAAGTGCGGGGGGGGGATATTCGAGGAATAAAATGGTGTGTAATAAGTGCGGGGGGGATATTCGAGGAATAAAATGGTGTATAATAAGTGCGGGGGGGATATTCGAGGAATAAAATGGTGTGTAATAAGTGCAGGGGGGATATTCGAGGAATAAAATGGTGTGTAATAAGTGTGGGGGGGGATATTCGAGGAATAAAATGGTGTGTAATAAGTGCGGGGGGGGGGATATTCGAGGAATAAAATGGTGTGTAATAAGTGCGGGGGGGATATTCGAGGAATAAAATGGTGTGTAATAAGTGCGGGGGGGGGGATATTCGAGGAATAAAATGGTGTGTAATAAGTGCGGGGGGGGGATATTCGAGGAATAAAATGGTGTGTAATAAGTGCGGGGGGGGGATATTCGAGGAATAAAATGGTGTGTAATAAGTGCGGGGGGGATATTCGAGGAATAAAATGGTGTATAATAAGTGCGGGGGGGATATTCGAGGAATAAAATGGTGTGTAATAAGTGCAGGGGGGATATTCGAGGAATAAAATGGTGTGTAATAAGTGTGGGGGGGGATATTCGAGGAATAAAATGGTGTGTAATAAGTGCGGGGGGGGGGATATTCGAGGAATAAAATGGTGTGTAATAAGTGCGGGGGGGATATTCGAGGAATAAAATGGTGTGTAATAAGTGCGGGGGGGGGATATTCGAGGAATAAAATGGTGTGTAATAAGTGCGGGGGGGATATTCGAGGAATAAAATGGTGTGTAATAAGTGCGGGGGGGGGGATATTCGAGGAATAAAATGGTGTGTAATAAGTGCGGGGGGGATATTCGAGGAATAAAATGGTGTGTAATAAGTGCAGGGGGGATATTCGAGGAATAAAATGGTGTGTAATAAGTGCGGGGGGGATATTCGAGGAATAAAATGGTGTGTAATAAGTGCGGGGGGGATATTCGAGGAATAAAATGGTGTGTAATAAGTGCGGGGGGGGGGGATATTCGAGGAATAAAATGGTGTGTAATAAGTGCGGGGGGGGTATTCGAGGAATAAAATGGTGTGTAATAAGTGCGGGGGGGATATTCGAGGAATAAAATGGTGTGTAATAAGTGCGGGGGGGATATTCGAGGAATAAAATGGTGTGTAATAAGTGCGGGGGGGGGATATTCGAGGAATAAAATGGTGTGTAATAAGTGCGGGGGGGATATTCGAGGAATAAAATGGTGTGTAATAAGTGCGGGGGGGGTATTCGAGGAATAAAATGGTGTGTAATAAGTGCGGGGGGGGTATTCGAGGAATAAAATGGTGTGTAATAAGTGCGGGGGGGGATATTCGAGGAATAAAATGGTGTGTAATAAGGGCGGGGGGGGGGTATTCGAGGAATAAAATGGTGTGTAATAATACACAATGAAAATAAGATTTAAATATAAACAAGAACATTTTAATAAGATGAAAATTGTGTGTAATACTGGGAGAAAATTTTCAAAAATACATTAGAAAAAAAAAAGCGTAGAGATTTGAAATAAGAACGTTAAGAAGTGAAACCGTGTGTAATAATGGGGGGGGGGTGAATAAAGAAATAGGAACAACATGAATAAGGTGAAACGGTGTGTAATAATGGAATAAAGTATAAAAAATTATCTACAAATAAATAGACAAGTATGAGTAGTAAAAGAACAAAAATTATTTTTAAAAAAAAATCCTGAAAGAAAAGGTAACAGAAAACAACGTTTTTGTGCTGTAAATTGACCTTGTGGGGGACATTCAGCTGGTCTCTAGTGGGAAAAGTTCCTCCTGTTAAAGCTGACGGTTTGGGGAAAATACGAATGAAACGGAATACAGCTTCAACACAGAAGACTCGGATTACTGAAAGCTCTTGGGCTCTCCTTTACTTCCCCTGGAGCTCACAGATTCCAGAAAATACCTCCATCGTGGTCTTTGACCTGCACCAATATGTCTAATTGCCGAGGTCAAAGGTTAATTAGTTACAAAAATGAGACCTGAGACGTTCGGGAGTCGTGTAAGGTTTTACAACTTTTATATATAATTGAGATATGTATAAACCTGTTACCTGAACACGTTCAGACTTCTGAAACATTTGGAATATTCCGGAATTTTCCGAAGATGAAAAGCGAAGAACAGCGAGTTCCGTTCATTCATTTTTATTTTTTTATTTATTTATAAATATTTTGCGATATTGTACTGACAATACGACGCCGGTACACAAATGCTGGCTTGAGAGTAAATTATTAATGGCAACAACGTTGATTCTGTTCGTTAGTATCCATGATTATGGATACTCGTCAACCACGTTTTGTATAATGACTCACGTCAGAAAAGAAACCATGTAAGAAAGAAATGCTAGACTGTTACCCGAGTCGGTCTGATACATTTTGTTTTAGTACGTTCTGTTTTTTTAAGCCGTTTCCGAAATCTGCCTGACGACAGCACGTACTCTGGCATCTGTCCATTCAAACGGAAACAACTAGCTGGAATAGGCTGAATAATTCAGGCTGCGGTGTCGTGTCCGAACTAGTGACAGGTCATAAAATAATTATAACGACGCCATCATGCTTCATAAGTCTCGACACGATCTGGACTCGTCAGACCTACGGCGAGAATATCGTATCACGGTTCAATGGAAAAAAAATATATATATATATATTTAAGATTTTGCTAAGCTTAAATGTGGTAGCTAATATAGTGGTATGCTAAGCTAGTTAGCTTGATAAAGTTAAATGAGAAATTTTTGTTTTGAGAAAGTCAGTAGGGTTTTGTTTTTGTTTTTTTTTTGTCTGCCAGGCAACTCTGAATAAAAATTAAAAAAAAAAAAAAAAAAAAAAAACGAATACCCGGGACATGAAATCTGATCTCCTGTGCTTTGGTTCCGTACGACTTTGAGACCCGAACGAAGTACGTTCAACAGCACAGTGTGGGCGGGGCATGCATTCTAGAAAGCAGTTGATTGGATGAACACGAGACTAGTACAGGATGTGTCATTAAACCTTGTAATAGTTTTCCCAGGAGTGCCGAACTGTGAAATTTTAAAAAGGAGAAAACCTCCAAAACCGGAGATTTAAAAAAAAAAAAAAAAAAGTATCGTATTGGCGTAAAAAACACGGGGGGGTTGGGTGGTGGTGATGGGGGGTGGTGGGGGTTAGGAAGAAAAGAAGCAACAAACGAGGGTCGGTGCAGATGGTAAGAGTTTCCGCTCACTCTTTCTTCAAACTCTTGCGCCACGTTTAACGACACCAGGGGGAGATGCGCTACAAGCCGGTCTGGTCAAGACATTATTTTGGACTGACTTTCTTTTCATCCCCTTTCTCTCTTTTTCCTCGCTTTCCCTCCCTCCACCATCTCCGCTCAGATGAAGATGTCGAGCTGGTTTCACTTGGCCGTTTGCCAGAGTCATGCAGATGAGAAATTGGGTCTGTGCGTACGTGTGTGTGTGTATGTGTGTGTGTGTGTGTGTGTGTGTGTGTGTGAGAGCAAGCGCGTACGCACACACACACACACACACACACATACACACGAACGTATATCTCATATATTCAGATACTCTGTAGAGAACTGCGTTTCTCGTCGAGCTTTGTGTCACCGAGTGTAAAAAATGACAATAACTCTCTCCATTACTCCGCCTTCATACTTCCGCTCTCTGGCACAGGAACCGAGGAGAGAGATGAAATTGCTTCGTATGCCGTTTCTTTCTCCAGCCCGGAGCATGTGACAGATAAATTGCATGCCTTGTAAGATGGATTCGGAGGAATTTTCGATAACAAACAGCCGAGTTCCTGCGAGAACTTTCTCCTTTTCGGAAGTCTTTTATCCGTCCGTGTGTACGTCCGTGACGGATTGATTTTGGAGTCATTCGTGACCTTTTCGTGTATATACAGTACATACATTAGACAATCGGTGACTCATGATCGATGTGTGTTTATGCTAGATTACGCACACGTATATGTGAGAGCTCGCAGGGGCAAACAATTCATTAGCTCGTGCAAAGTCCGATCATCTGCTTGACTGTAAAAGGAAGTCTATAATTGCATCCGTGCATTGTGTGCGTCCTGAGAATTTCCCATTTGGGGAAACGTCGACTGGGCGAGCGAATTCAGGAATAAGAGAGGGACGAGCATTCGGACTTGAGGTATCCCGTTGACAATTTGGTATACAAGCTGCAGGTGAAACACACAAATGGACTGTTTACAGGCTTTTCTGTCCTTTCCTTTAGATGAGAACAGTGGACGTGAAATAGTGGACACGTCTACCACGACAATAAAAAAAACCTCGGGGGGGGGGCACTTTGGATGTTCCTACTCAAGAAAAATCTCAGGGGATTGAAATACTCAGAGGATGATGATGATGATGATGATAACCTGAATGGTGTGGTCAGAAAATCAACCGAATGGCGTGCATAACCCAACTCTGAATACGAGGAACTTTCCCAACGTATCCAAGTTCCCTCGAATCTAGCCAAGCCTAGAACTCCAGTTAATTTAGTGCATGAGTATCACGCATATCGCGATATCGTTTTATATCATTTTGAATGATCACAAACTGACTGGAAGCAGCAGATTTGTCCTGAAGTTTTTAAACCGTAAACATATTTACAGACGTTTTCCATTTCTTTTCAATGTTAAATGGGGTGTTTGTTTGTTTTTTTTTCAGGCATTAAATAAGTGATATCAATCGTAGTTTTTCTACATGGTTTTTTATTTTGAAATCGTTTTGCTGAAAGCTCCTCGCCGTCAGAGGGATAGTGCAGGTAATTTGATTCCAACCGTGTATAAATGTAAAAGCTGGTAAGATCTTGCTCGGTTGAGCTAAATACAAGAGGATGGAAGCATTCCATCAAGAACAATTTATTCTGGAAAGATCCAAAAACATTACATTTTTGGTTAGGATTCATGAATAGCACTCCGGCGCCAATGATCAAATGTTAAACTCTAACACAGACGCACACACAAACCACCCTCTCATACGCTTGGGGTCCACGCAAACCCAGGTGCACGTGTGTGACCGGTCGTGCAGGTGTGGTTATAGCCGTTAGCGCACGGCGGTGACGAATGGCCTTTAGAGATAACAGCGCACAAAGGGCCCTATTGTTCCCCGTTTGCCAGATAACCATCCCTCAACCTGTTCCCATGTCACTTTCTCTGTCGACGGACCAATGCAAAGGTCACCTGCGACTGAGGTCACGGCTCCCAAAGGTCATTACGGCTCGGTCATCAACGGCAGCGTCAATTAAATCCAGAACTGTTACTTCCTCTTCCATGCTCACTTTAGGTCACCGAACCAAACACCCCCAAACATTGTTTCAGCTTTAGTGTTAAACAGTAACGCGTCCACACGTTCGATTTTCTCTCCGTCTGGTTCTCGTTGCACTGATAAGCAGTTCCCACGGCTCCGACGTGGCCTGCAGGTTTCTGGAGCCAAGATCAAAAGGTTCTTTGCTTACCTTGTGGTTCTTGCCATGGCGATACATCATCCAGTCTTCTCCGTTCGTGCTGACTTCCAGCTTGAAGGTGGTGACATAGTAGGACTTCTGCGTCTCCTTCGAGATGGCGCCCTGTGTGGCGATCCCCGTTAGAACCTTCAGGAAGTGTAGGTCCACCTGAGAGGAAGAACATTAGTGAAAAAGAGAGCACCACTCTTTCTTCAATCTTAAGCGTCTTCAGTCTACTACTGTTAATTTATCTGACGTCACGATCAACAGCAGCAGCAACACACTACAGCCTTAATGACCGAAGCGTCAGTGATGATTTCTGTTTGTTCTCCTGCAGGAGAATAATCTCAGCACACGGTGATTCTGATCCACCAAAAACAAAACATGAGGATTCACAGGCATTCCAGGCACCAGCATCGCTCTGCAGAGGGGACGATGTCAAAAATTCCAAGCACACACGAAGGCAGGGATCTAAAATCAATGGTGCTGGAGAAACTGATAAGCGTGTATTCTGAAAGAGTGCCCTCATCCATCACACGGCGTTTAGAGATATAGCAGGGTTCTCCACGCATCACCACTCCCGGCAGAGACAACAAACACGGGGCTCAGGGAGTGCGGCGGAGGCTTAACGGTGTTTGTGTGATCGTAACCTGAATGTACTCCTTGTTGCTGTCCTCTGCAGGTGTCCAGGCATTGTCCTCGTTGTTGAGACGGGCCATGCGAGGAAGCCAGCGGCTGTCGTAGAACGAGGACGAGGCGGAAATCTGCTCATCCAAGATCTTTCCTGACTCCATGCCAAACACAGTGTTGCAGTGGAAGCCTGGGGACGAGAGGGACAAAGGTAAGGCAAGTGAATGAGGAGCCATCAACAGTTGGGACGACGGGTAAGGACGGGATTGTGTTACCATTGAAAAGACAAGACCGTGTCAACAGGTCGCAAGGGAGAAAGAGAGAGAGAGAGAGAGAGAGAGAGAGAGAGAGACAGGAAGCGAGCGAAGATTTGCTTTCACGGCCATTAGCTGAAACAGGAAAAAGGGAAGATGCTGACATGGTTAGAATAAAGAGAAGAAACTGATAAATGATACACATTGCTACTCAGACGCTCCGATTCTGCGGGTAGTTCTATTAAAACGGTGCGTTTACAAATAATAAATGACTCTATAAATGAGAATGACGGAAACACATCACACTTACTGTCAGTAACGTCTTTACGAGTCATGTTGTAGCGTGCAGAGAAGCCATCTTTGGCCACCGCCATGTCGGTGTGAAAGGAGAGAGACAGGAGACCCGTGGAGGACACGATCTCCGGAGGGATCTTCATGCCACAATATCGGCCAATCAGTGGCGAAACTGTGCCGGAAAAAGTTTTTAAAAGGTGAATCACAATCTTAGAGGCGGTTCCTCCAAACCTTCTCCAAGCCCAACTAACCTTACCCTGTCCCCATCTTCTGGGACAACCTGATCCGATCTGATCTAATGCAATAGATCGGTCCACTGTATCAAAATACAGTACGTTGCTCAAAAATGTAGAAAAGCCTACGCCCAAACTTAACAGTTCAAAAATTTCCCAAAACGTTAATACATTCCCATGAATTTGCATTCAGGAGAGTCTACCAAAAACGTGCAAACGGTTATCCAGTTCAACAATTAGGTCCTCAATCTTAGCCTGTCTTGAGGAGAAGGAAATGCTTTAGGGCTTTAAATGAAAGAAATAAGGCTTAATCAGCCAGTGGTGTTTATAATTAATGGCACAAGCTCGTTCCTATATGGACCAAAACACCCTGCTAATACAGAAGCAAATGACTTCTTATTGATTTGGATATAAAGCCAGGTCTAATTTGCTTTCACACTGCAAGAGGACTGATTACAGCTCTCCTTCAAGGGAACCGAGCAAAGATGGACAAGTTATAAATGAGCTAGCCCGTTGAGCAAGGGAGGTCTCCAGTGTGCTGCCCAGTCTCATATTTTGGTTGTACAGGCTAACATGAATGAACCATAAAGTGTGAGATTTCTAGTTAATGCATTAATGCTGACTCGGACTCGTGGTAAGGGGAAGAAACCGTGTAGCCGTACTCCTTATCCCCTCCTTATAACGTATTTGATGGCCACAGCTTTTTCATCTGACGCATGTTAGCAGGATCGTGTGGCTTACATCAACAGGGTTCATTGTGATCGAGTAGGACAGTTAGCATGACTAGGCAGATTTCAAAGGCAACAGCTAACACCCCCACGTGGCCATAAACCTGGACCTAAGATCAGTGACGCAAAGCTAAACGTATGAATGTAGAAGTAATTCCAGAATATCCTCAGCAGTGAATTGCTCTTCTGTTTCTTTAAGATGGATGATGAAGTCTTTCTATTCTCACTGAAATGAACTTGGGTTCATTTTCCCTTCCCTAAGTTCTCCTCTTAATTCCTTCCCCCTCAGATCTATCCACGATCCATTTGTTTAGATCAGGTAGAAAGTGCCTTGTCCGTGAGAATTTGGACCACCATCAGTTTACGTTTTTGATTGTCGAGAGTTGTTGGGATCCCACAGTGGTTTAAGTCAAACCACTCATTTTTATTGTTGGTTGGTGTGCCTTGTCTGTCGCCCTTGATTTATAAAATGCAAAGTTTCCTGCCCATCCGTGAGATCTCCACGGATTCGCTTAAACTAGCGAATTTCACAAACTGTTCTGACACCCACACGCTTGCCTCATTTGAGACCAGCACAAACATCTCCTGCTCCTTATCTCCGCGCTCTACAGTAAACAGAAAGATAAATCACTCCTCTTCACTTCCAAAGAAGGAAAAGCGTCCTCCGATAAGAATGACCCGAGGTGGGAGAGAGCACACGAAGGGGAGTGACTTCAGCATGAGATGGAGAAAACAGGAAATAAGTCATTGAGGAAGTTCCTGGCCCTGTGGAGGTGTCAATACTTGATCGTGAGCGGGGATTCCTGAGACCTTGAGCTACTGCGAACACTTGACACCCACTCTGAAGACCATAGATCATGTAGTGTAAGAGGCGAGAAGACTGTCCTGCAGAAAATACCTCAATATTATGAAACCATAGCTAACCATAGCTTGGTTCCTGGATCGATGAATGTTTGATTCTGAACATAAATTTTATTCAGCAAAACAAGCCTTTCAAGCATGGTGACCTGGTAATCCAGTTATTCTAGATCTACCTAACCATAACAGTCTCTGGATCCACGAAGAGAACTGGCAAAACGAGCCTTTCAGGCAGTGTAACCTTTTACAGACATTTACCTCGGCCTGTGAGGTGAGATTGCAGTGGTGGTTCTACAGAAAATACCTCAAGATTGGGAAATGAAACGTAGCAATAATTTCTGGATTTGTGAATGCTTATGTTCTGGATGATTCTGGATTCTGAGCATAAATTTAATTGGCAACAACAAGCCTTTCAAGCATGGCGTCCTTTTCCGGAGGACATTTAAAGCGCCACTCAACCCAATCCATCATCATCTGTACACCACAAGCTATGCTATTCATTTAGGAGCTCACCCTGGGGCAGTCCATCCCACACTTCCAGCCAGTCGTATTTGCACTCGGTCTCCGTCATCAGCAGAGGGTCGTTCTCCAGGTCGAAGGTCTTGAAGGTGAGGGTAACCTCTGTCTGAGGAGGGGCGATGATGATGTAGGAGCATTCCAGGTTGTGAGGGTACTTGTCCGGGAAGTCGGGCGACTCGATCAGGCCGGTCGCTGCCGTGAAATTCCGGAAACAATGTTCCGAACCTGGAAGGCACAAAAATGTGGAAGATTTCAAAGTAAATACGCAGGCCTGCCAATGTTTAGGAATTTTTGGGGAGCAGGAATTATCATTCAAAACTATGCCAAAACACTCCACTATAAATAATTGGAGGATGAGCCAATTGACGACATATGAATCTGGAATGATCTGATAGCTGTGCAAGTGTTTTGAACTCTGACGACCCCTGGATAGCCCCGCCTCCTTTTCCCCATTTCACAATAGTAATCTTTTTAGTTGGTTGAAAACATCAGCCATGTGGAAACATTTCCTGGTTTCTAGGAGAGATATTTCGACAAGCAATTTAGAAAAGGACTGTATAAAAAAAAAAAATCCTTCATTTTTCTGCATTTTTGCTTTCACTCTGAATTATATTTCATGTGTACTTGTCTTGATATACATCTTAGGGTTAGGTGGTGTTTAGTCTAAATTACTCATCAGTCAAAGCTCTATGATACACTGTCGCTTAAATACGCATCCTTTTCTGCACAGGTCCCGTGAAGAAAATGCCACACGATCGAAGCGTGATGTGATTTTTGGCCTTTGAGCGTTTGCATGTGTTCCTTTTTGGTCGTGCCGATGCTCCTGTTCGGTGTACAGAGAGGTGGGGGGGGGCACTTAATGGGGAAAAAGAGAGCAGTGAGTGAGAGAGAACGAGAGATCAGGAGGCAGAGACGAACAATAAAACAAACAAGTCGAAACTGGAGGCAGCGGGAGCTTGTAGCACATCAGCTATGCAAATTTATGCACCCTGAGCTCTGGCAGCTGAACGGCCCATACACGCTTCCCAGCATGCCTTGCTTTCACCTGGAGATGCAACACACGTCCTTAGTTACTGTGGTGTGTGTGTGTGTGTGTGTGTGTGTGTGTATGGACATCTGCATGTACGATGATGCAGATACACTGTGCCCCGTGACCTAGCGGGATCACTCGTCTCACTGTCTGTCCATATCGCTATTTACATGTTCGTTTGTCTAACTGTTTGTTTATTTATTTATTTCCCCACATGGTGCCAATTCCAGAGCTCTTTCCTTTAGTACCGAACGGGAACTGTGCTTGCACACCCATGCATTAGAATACGTAATCACGCTCACACACACTCTCCATTAGAATGTCCACACACACACACACACACACACACACACATCATACTTTTATGCCTTCTATAATTACATTTATTATCATGGAAGAAAGTTAGTCCGTGTTCTCATGTCAATTTACAAATGATTACGATTTTATATTTATTACAGAAATGACATTTATAGTTAGATTTAATGTTGGGGAACGTCAGCGGGACAAGTTGTTGTCCTCACTTATGTTACAGCAGCTTATAAACAGTCGTTTACGTTACAGAGAAAGCGTAAAGTCCTTCCGGCCAATCGGAATGGAGAATTCTGTAGCGCTGTTACATACGTTATAACACCTACGTTATACTGTTTTTAGTGAACATGTATTCGTTTTTTGGTAAACACTAGGCCTTAGTTATGTTCGTGTGATCTTTTTTTTTTTTCCGTTTTTTTAATGGGACAGAACGTGCCAGACTGTGATCCCCTCCAGAATTAGGCCATCTTGTCAAAGTCTTCTTCCATTACCCCATTTCTCTCTCTGCTTCCTGCCTTTGACCTCGCCGCGCATGCCAACATCATGAGACGGCACCATACGTGCGTGCATGAGCTCATTAGTTCATGTTTATGAACACGCTACAATGTGCATGCTTACTCCTCAGGCCCAGGACATGCCCCCTACCTGCTTCTGGCACAGCGAATGACAGTTTGGCATTCGGGAGGCGTGGCTAGGAAAAACGGCGAGTTGTCGGGTAGATACATTTTGAGCGCCTGTACGCTCCACATAGATTCCTTTCCCTGCTTCCCTGATCTGTGAGAGAAGATTTATAGCTGCTTACTAGGGAGGAAGAAGGAGCTGTAAGAATGACTCTCGAAACCACGAACAGAACGTCGTCACTCGTGATGCATGACCGCTGTAATAAGTGAAAATAAGTAGCCTTGTGCTCGTAGAGTTTGAATTCCTGAACCCACTCCCAAGAATCTTGTTCAGATTTCTCCGACAACACACCGGTTCTTTATTATACTCGTACTCGGATTTCTGAAATACTTGTGACCCTTCACATGGTGAAATTTTGTACTAGTGCTGAACTGGAATATTTATTTTTGTGTCCCTTTTGCTGATTTTCCAGAATTCAGCTGCTGGGTTCTCAATAGTGTGCTCTCGGTAGTTCATCCATTCATCCATTTTCTACAGCGCTTATCCTACACAGGGTTGCAGGGAGCCTGGGGACTCACAGGGGACTCGGGGGACACCCAGGATGGGGTGCCAACCCATCGCAGGGCACAATCACACACTCGCGCACACACTACGGACAATCTGGAAAAGCTAATCAGCCTACAACGCATGTTTTTGGACTTTTGGAGGACACCGGCGTACCCGACGGAAACCCCAAAGCATGGGGAGAACTTGCAAACGAACCCCCAAAGTGGAGTGTGAGGCAAACATTCTAACCACTAATCCACCATGCACCTACTTGGTAATTCATTTATGTGTTATTAAAAAGTAGTACGTTTTAGTAAATAAAAAGCAATAAAAGTTCAAAAATCCGTTCAAGACTTGTGCTCACTGGATGCCTGACCCAGAAGTTTGGGTGACACATATAGAACATGGCACACTTCTGACATCCCTGGAGGATATTAACTTGCCTTAGTGAGCGTACAACTTTGGGTGGATGAAAGAACAGGGGCAGCTATTAATTCGTACTTAATTCTTAATACTTCGTGCTTTCCATCAGCAATAAGTAAGAAAGGAATTTCGTCCAGAGTCGAACTTCCACTAGCGTGCAGGTAATTCACATGGCAAGTTCTGGGTTAAAGGAAATCAAAGGAGACCGAGAAATCCAAGGTGGTGGTTGTTTAGAGTGGCAGGAAAATGCACTGGCTGAATAAGACGGTCTCTAGGAGTGGGGGGGGGGGTTTAGGGCAGGAGCATCCTATGTTCTTTTTAAGTGATGACACTCATGCCATGGCAGTGCCAATAGGCCTGAAGACGGGAAGTCTTCCGATAAGAAGCATGGCAACAGTGTCACGATCACGTCACCGCGGGTGGGGCAGCATCGCTGTGGCATGCGCTCATGGTAGAGGGTTAAAATCTGGTGTGATGGAACTAGGGCAGAAAATGGGGAGCATTAAGGGAGGGCAGGGTTTTCTTTTGGGGCAGGGGGGGGGGGGACACGATGGGGGACTGAGGAACTCTGGGGCAGGGGGCTGTATGGAGGGGGGGGAGGGGGGGCGTACAATCCAGTGAAGGATAGAAGGTTTTAGGCGAGAGGGATGAGTAATGGGGGTCACAAATAAACAAGATTAGTCTGGCTATTGGGTGACAGGTTAAATCCTTGAATGCTTTTAATTATTGCCTTCCCTGAGCTTTCAGAAGTCAGCGGGGAATTTTCTTAACCTAATTTTCTTCCAATATCTGCCAATTCCCATTTGCTACCAAAGGCAAAATACTTAGCAATCTGGGCGTAAAGTATATTTTATTTATTTATGAATCACATTAAAAAATGTGATGTACCAAAGTGCGGCCACATTACGTCAAGCTAAAAACACAACCCGTATGAAAGCACATTAAATATATAACACGATACATAATAGAAACACACGGAAATGGAAATGCTATAACATACACACAATACCCTCTAAAAATAACACAAAAAAAAAAAAAACAACAAGGCATTGCACCTATTAGGGATGTAATCAAATAGAAAAAAATATATCATTCAGATTGAACAGATGGATTGTTTTGTATCTAAACAGATCCAAATGGAGGTGCACCAGGACTGGGGTCCCGTGGGATGGTTCAAAAAGTCCCTGGAGGTTTTAACTTCCATGAGTGGTCAGATATGAAGCTCGGAGGACGGACGATGACCGCATTCGACATTTCAACATGACCGCATCGTTACTAACTGTCCGGTCAGACTATTTGTTTGTTTATACCAGCAGACAGAAGTAAAAATAATAACTGTGTAAGTGTGGGGTTTCAAAAAAATAACCTTGTGAACTAGAGCGACGTAGCCGAGCTAGGATTTAAGCCACGCTCACTTCTGCTTTAAATCTGATTACAGATATGGATATTAAGCGCAATAAACAGATACAGATAGTGGCATTGTGTTACACGCCTAATATCTATAGTGCCTTGTCTGTAGGTAGAAGAATGCACATCATCTTGTCAAGCTTTTCCACCACTCAGCCAATGTAGAACGGCACCAAAATACACTTGGCAGCGAGTGCTAACGCCCCTAATTCTGTTTATCCAAACCTAATCGATGCCTGTGATGGTCTAAAATGACTCCAAACTGTGATGGAAAGAGAAATATAGCGGGGTTTTTTGTTTTTTTTTTGCACCATTAGACCGGGACCGATGCTACAATCATGAAATCCAGTCACACAGTCGGGTTCCTGATAAAGGATGCAGCCAATTTGCACAAGATTCGAGGCCCGGTTTTTGTCGGGTAATCGTCAGCTCTGCCAAACTAGTGATGAACAGAAAATGCGACTGGTTTGGGCTATATCTTAGAAGTAAATCGATAGTGATGTCCTTTAGTTCTTTACACAACGCCATATTCCAGACATCCAAGCAGAATTAAAATAAAAGAGCAAGCAAGCTTCTTCCCCAGGGTTCAGATGGTCCAGCTATGGTTAAAAAAAAAAAAAATAGTGTTGATTTCCTCCCCAATCCGTCACGTGTTCAATGACTTGGTGTTCTTGTTTCCAGAGAGGTACAGAAAAGCCACACCTCTTTAGGACTGCTTAATATGAAGGATCCCTATATCTTTCAAAAGCACATGTGCTTCCCATCATAAACGGACACTCAGTCCGTCACGCCGTCACTCCCACGTTCTATGAGGAAAAACAACTCCGAATGTGACTGTTCAGCCCAGCAGTCTGCAAACCTCTCCAACCCGTAGCTTGTAAGCTGCAGTGCTCAGGCAACTCCTTGGCCTGAAATCCGACAAACCAGAAAATAAACAGCTTTTTTTTTTTTTTCTTTCCGGAGCATGGAAAGTGGGAACAGCCGTCAAACAGTGAACATATGCCGACCATACACGATGACACAAACACACCCACACGCACATCACTCTGTCACCAAAGTGCACACCCACACACTTTTTCATATTGTCAGCAGGCCAGGAGAACAGCACAGATTTCTTTTTCCCACAAAAACGGCAAGAGCAATCCACGTCTGTCGATCATGCTCGTAGTAATGGACCACATTATGCGAGCGGTTGGAAGCAGTGGCTCGTAACGCCGCTCCACGAAAATACCGGCCTGTTCGGTAGTGACATCACTATTTCAAAGAATGAGTCGTTCCCACATTTCCAATCTATTTCTAGGTCTTTTGGTAAGTAGCTAAAAAAAAAAAAAAAAAAAAAAAAGACATGATGCTGAGCATATATCATTTAACTCCAGGTTTAAATTAAGTTGAACAATGAAGATTTATTTCTAACACAAGGCTTATGAAGCGCACACTTCTTAAAAGTGTGTTCCTCGGATTGTTTTCCTGGGAGCTAGCATGAACCCGGGCTGGGAAATTTATATCGTGATTACGCCACGATACACTTTCCCGAAATATTACAGGCTACCATTAACGATTCTGTAACCATCCGACCATAGACCTGTTAACCATCTAAATATCCTTCGGAGAACCTGCACGAAGCGAAAGCAGAGAAGCCATAACTTCCCAAAGAACCTCTGAGGAATCCTTACCTAACTGAAAGTCCGGGATGTTGTTATTGACGCCCGTGATCGTACGTGTGTGTGGCTTCATTCTGAAAAACATTTATTCTCCCACTACTGCAGGAGAACCCATGAAGGTTCTACACAGGCCCGTACAACAACAGTGTTTCCCCAATCCAAGTGGAATCCATTAGGAAATTAAGAACTACACAAAAAAAAAAAAAAAAAGACTTGAGGAAAGTCTCGGATGTTCACCGTGACGACCATGACTGTATTTGTATAGTCACGTATTCTGATAAATAAACCAATCAATTCTGCTCAGTAACGTGTTGTTTCTGTACTCTAGGGGAACCTGGAATGGTTCTACACAGGACCGTACAACGGTGTTTCCCTGATCCGAGCGGAACCCCTTCTCATACAGCGACAAAACCGTAACTACCCGAGAACCCCTGAGGAAACCTTACCAAACTGAGAGTCTTGGATGTTCCCATTGACATGCATGACCGTATTTGTGCGGTGTTCTATTCTTAAAAGTGAATTCCCCTCGGTAACCCGTCGTCCCGTGCCACTTCCCCGTCTGGCATCCGCAGGCTACGAGCAGAATGTACACGTCCCCAGGGACGGGAGATCAGAGTCCAATTATACGGGCATTCCTTGCATGTTTGCAGAGGGATGAAAAGAGTTAAGCATTTAAACCAACCCCCATCCATCCCTTCTCCACCCCTCCCTTTTCCCCTAAACTCAGTTTATTTTCATCACCCCCTTCCCTTGATGTTTAATTGGTCTGGGATTGCATTACGGTAATTTTATGCGGACGTGTAGCACTGCGCCTGACTGGCGTGCGGTGGGCCAGAGGTCTTATGACCTTTTGAAAAAGAGAAAAAGGTTCCTCTGACAAGAGTGTTGTGGGGTTTTTTTTGGTTTTTTTTTTTGCATAATGAGGCTAACTGGAAAATGTTGATTTTGACTCTCAAAAAAAAAGAGTTGGTGGGAGGTGGTAATAGATCTCAGTGAATTGTCTGCAAAATCTTGGGCATAATACAGTATACAGTGCCCTTCATTAATATTGGCACCCTTGGTAAATTGTTGTTATTGTTTAACCTTTTGATCTTTTGTTAAAAAAAAAAAAAATGCTCTCGTGGCAATATTAGTGCAGGGCGCTGTGTATCCAGTTATCTTCACAGATATCCATGGAGATTGCATGATGATGTTCATAATCCTTCATTTCTACGCTGTTCAATAAAAAGCGTTAACGGTGGCTCGTTTGGATGGTTCTAGGTTTCTAACGAGGAACCTTTCCTCGAAGTTTAATCATTTGTTGTCAGGACCTTACAGGCTATTTGTATCCTTTCAGTAAAGTAAGTAGTGTTTGATCCTGAGCTTGGGTTTTCCTCCAGGTTCTCAGGTTTCCTCCTACATTCTACAAACATGCTAGTTGGTGAATTGACTATTGCCACTATTAAATTTCCACTACAACTGCCTCCGACTGGTTAGTGTTGCTCTGATTGACCGTGGGAGAGAGAGTATCGCCGTCCTTCCCACCGAGCACGGTTTGCGCTCTCGCACCCCAGTCCGTGGATTGCTGTGGTATCGTCTGCAGACAAACTCGCGATCTCACGATGACGGCACAAACGCTCTTCGGTTGAGCTTCCCAAATAAATCGATCCTACACCAGATGTTCACGTCTAGTGAACAAGACCCTGAAGAGGAAGGTGAAGTTCACTCACCAGTCTTGTGGATCTCGTAACGCAGTGAGAACCCGGCACCCTGGTGAGCATAATCAGACACGAACTTGATGTGGACCACGGGGCCAGAGGAGATGATGGCTGGGGGAGCGATGTTGCTGCAGTGCCTCCCCAGAAGTTCAGCCGAGTCCGAGTTCCCATCTCGAATCTCAATGAAGTCATACCTGGGGAAAAGAAGCAACGGATTCCTGGTTACTTAAACTGATCATGTGACCAGTTTTACTAGGATACTTATTTTTTTTCTTCAGGGTCCAACGCAAGACTGATTTGTTTTTTTTGTTTTGTTTTAAATTTTGTATCCCTCATACCCCTTAAAGTAGGTCTAGTGGTAATATCTCCTTACATCCTTACATCAAAGTTAATCCTTTCACACTGACAAAAGAAAACCAGACGGAAAACTGAAGCAAATACTTTTGTTTTGTTTACAAAAGTCTAGACTTGCAAAAACACACAACCTCGAGGCTTTTTGAACCAACTGTTTCAAAGGCAAGAGAAGTTTAAATAAGGCTTATTTGAATATGACCCGGGATTACCTTTGACCCTCGGCTACCAGTTGCCTTCCCGTAACAAAAGCACATTCCTTGCTTGTCGCTTCAAAAACAAAAGACGGAATCCAGCTGTCTCACGAAAGCGCTTCGTTCCGTCCACGTTCGGACATATCCGGCTACACCCCCCCCGCTGTCCAATTCTCAACTCGGATTGGTTGGAAGGTAGTGTGGTTGTCTTTTACATCTTCTACAACAGCAGCTCTGACCTTTTATAATAATTCTAATACGTTTATCACTAGATAAACAGTCCGAGATAAAGTCGTAAGGTAAGAGAAGAGTTTGTGAAGGTTAGACAACATTATATGTAGCTCTAAATGGATAAAAAGTGGTAAGAGTAACTCCACTTCTTCACCACCACCCCAGTGTGTTTTATTCCTTACGCGGAAAAGGTTCTTTTGGGGTTTTTTTTTTTTTTTAGTTGCGCAAACCTAACCAACACTTTGCCAGGTGCCATCCTGTCTAGGAGCTTAATTGGAAAAGCTAATCTGAAGAAACTGTCAAAATGCATTGGAGCACTCCTTTTCCCCGTTTAACCAAGTCCAAAATGGAGCTCGGGCAAA
Source organism: Ictalurus furcatus (assembly GCF_023375685.1). Lineage (NCBI taxonomy): Eukaryota > Metazoa > Chordata > Actinopteri > Siluriformes > Ictaluridae > Ictalurus > Ictalurus furcatus. Next base: position 1,590,390 of record NC_071280.1, read on the forward strand.
AATACCCCGGCTTCTACTCACCACCAATTAGCCTCGTGTTCGAAACCGCTAACCATGAAGTCCTCAAGATAGTCCAATCAGGGATTCATAAACCCATTATCCTCTTATTTATAGTATATATCTATTGATTTTTTTTTTGATTTTTTCCCAGATAATATTTTTAAGAAGCCTCACTTCCTAAGAAGAATGATCACATGCTAAAAATAAGGCGTTTGCGAATCCATCGAAGATCTTCATTATTTATTTTGAGAACGATTAGGAATGGATTTCTATCAAAAACTAAGGTTTTTTTTTTTATTTTTTTATTTTAGGTTTAGCTGTACACACTTGTGCCTGTCAGTGCAGTAAAAAAAAAAAAAAAAAAAAAGAATAAATCTCCATGAATGGAGTTTCCAGATTTTACTATGGAAAAGTAAGTGTTCCCCTGTTCCTGGCAGTTGGTCATGAGGTTTTGCCCCGTGGTGAAATGTGTTCAATGCTCCAGCGAGGCCAAAACAGGATAAAGTCATGACAAGACACATTTTTGACCTCCTTCCACCACCCCCACCCCCACCTTGGCCGCACACTCTTCTGCTGGCTGCATGCAGAACTGCTGGCTCCGGCACGTCACCCCAGGAATGTGCGTGCGCGTGTGTGTGTGTGTGTGTGTGTGTGTGTGTGTGTGTGTGTAAACCTGACACTACACAAGGCCGCTCGGTCTGACATGGAGGCACAGGTGTGGTGGAGGTTCTCCGGCGCCAACAGAGGCTTCAGGTACGCCAGTGCTAATTTAGACTCTCAAGATGTTTTACTTCTGGAAGTGGATTGGATACAAAACATAAACACGCACGCACACACACACGCGCACACACACACACCACGCCACTGTTGAATTCTGTATTCCGAAGGTTTATATTAACGCGCTTCGAACGTTTCTATGGTAACAACGTACACAGGGGCTGGTACAGTACAGTAGACTCTCCAGATAAACAGATTTAAAAATGTCGACACGGTGACCTTTTCTGTAAGGGGACGTTTGTTTAACGTTCACGGAATGAGTCTCCAGCGTCAGCGATTTCCAACGAACGGTCAGATGTAACGTGTACATTTTGCTGTCGAACATTTTCCCATAAAAGCAGTGTGTTGTTTTTTTTATTCGGTACTCCAGGATGACGCATGGACACACTGACTGAATACCGAATATAAACACACACACACACACACACACACACACAGTGAGGATAAAAGCCTGTAAACCGTGTGCAAGTGTAATTAGGTTGTAATTGATTTTGCCGAGGCTCTTGGCCGGCGTGGATTAGCAGCGATGAGCGAGTGTGTCGAACTTTCATATTGACCGACTCGAGCCGACTCCTTGGGGCTTTGATTTGCTATGGAGAGCATCGCCTGATAGTGGGAACAGAAAAGACGGGAAGTGTACTTAGCGTTTAAAAAAAAAACCTGCGATGGTCATACGTTTATTTTGCCGCCTTGATATCGATTTGACATCACACTCGACGTAAAAGCAAAGGTGTACGCGTTTCCCAGAGTGCCTTTTGTCACACACTGTTGCTTTTTAAATCCGGAATCGTCACGGATGTATGTACGCGTGACACGCGATTGCGATGTCCCAATGTCCCAATGTTTCATGTAAAGACACCTTTTTTTCCCCTTCTTTCTTTCACCTCGCAATTACTATCACTCCCTCGCTTATATCTTTCTCCTCGGCCGCTAATTGCCTTTCACACCTTCGATGTTTTTCAGACGTATTTTTCACACCTCGTATTCCCTACCCACCGCCAGCTACCCCCAAATGATCTTATCTGGTGGAAGAAAAAAAAAACAAACAAAAAAAAAAAACAAAGATGGTGCTTGTCTTATTATCTAGAGCAGGGGTGTCCGATCTTATCCGGAAAGTGCCGGTGTGGGTGCAGGTTTTCATTCCAAGCAAGGACTCAGGAGTCACACCTGAGTCTACTGAAAGCCAAGATCGACTGATTGAACAGGTGGAATCAGGTGTGGCTAGGCCCTGCTGAGTTGGAATGAAAACCTGCACCCACACCGGCCCTCTGAGGATAAGATTAGACACCCCTGATCTAGAGTTGCGATCGGTTGTTGGTCAGATCATCGTGTTTATTTATGTATTTTTAAACCAAAAGGAAAGACGTGTGATTTCAACCCTCCCAGCATCACTGAGAGTAACACGAACCAACCTCAGCTCATTATCCATTCAGCTCCTTCATAGTCGTCTGCTCCATAAATCACCATCGACCAGCACGTGTATTTTTTCCCCTTCCATTCTCATAAATACTGCTGACCAACGCAACGTTCGTTTAGACCGCACAAATGGAAAACCGAGATCTGGTTTATCGGCGAATCAATCGCAGTCTCTACAGCTTGAACTTCAAGCCTCGAGTCAGATCCGTCACCTCAAAAAAAGAAGGAGGAAAAAAAAAAAGGCATCCACTACAGCCCCCACATTCCCATTGCAGTCATGCTTTTAAGAGTAACGGCTTCGAGACCCCTTCCAAGTCCAGCCGGCGGCCAGTCGAGAAGCTACAATTGAAATTAAATAAAGCTAAGAGTCTGCAGAGAAAGCCGCATGGCCGTCCTCCAGGGGCTCGCCTAATAAGCTATAAGTGCCTCTGAAATATTAAGTAGATGCCGGGGAGCATTCCTGCGGGAAGGGAAGAGCTGCCATCTTCAATCCGGCCGGGAAACGAATCGCATTCTCCGTCCGATCCGGAGCTGACACTTACAGATGAGCGAGGCAGACCACAGAAACAAAAGCCTCAGGCTTTCACAAGCACCATCGATCGTCAGGACGGGGCAACTCGCGAGGATGTCCCAGCCATTTTTCTGTTGCATTTTTACGTCGGTAGGAGTGTAAAGACACACGTCTGGGACTCCGTCCTGAACGCTGACTCATCTCCATCATGTGTGTTTGGGCAGATTATTATATTTAATAGCTAACTCTCAAGGCAGGTGCTGCCCAGTCCCATGTTTTGGTTTCCCAGAAACCGACTAGTGTCGGGAAGTGGAAGTGAAGATGCATCAGAGAAACGTTCTGTCGTATTAAGGTTCGTATAGGGTACAAAACGGGCAAAAAACGCAGACACGACGTTTTCCCACAGATATTGGAATCGCCCGTATTTGGAAACTGTCGCCATTCCTGATTGTACTGTCAGCGTTTTTTTTGTTGTTTTTGTTTTTCGTGTGTGATTATTATATATACAAAATGAGATGAGCATGGTATCAGTGATGCACTTCATCATTGTTTCGACAAACTTCCTGCTTCTGTAAAGACCGTGTATTATCTGTACACAGTAATGAATTCCCCTGGTACGAAGGGTACGAGTAGCACGTGCTACAGTATACTTCACCGTCTCGAGGTCGCGTCACTGTATGATGTGTCGCGTTTAAACAAACACGACAAATGAAAACAGAAGTAGGAATTAGGTGTTTTCTTTCCCCGCATGTTGAACCTTGGGGCGTTAAAAATGGAACTCAAACTTGGCACAGGGAACAAGAACGTAGTAACGTTTTCAACATTTCCCACGGGTGAGCTTTTATGGCCGGTCAAACAGATGTTTTTTTTAACGCATTTGATGCTATCAGAAGCACATTTTTGGGCTCCTGATGTTCTAAAACACATCCATTTCCACGTTTAGAGTTCATTCTTTGCTGAATAATGCACTTTACTCGTATGAGACGTTTCTGGTATCTTTGCTCCCTGAGTAATTTGTTGCTCTGCTTCGGTTTAGGCTGCAGATGGATGTTTATACGATAAGCAATCCTCGTCACGAGACGTATAAACCTTGAGGTTAATTTTAGCATCGAGTTAAACACTATGAAGCTTGACCCGTTATGAACGCAACTTTAGACTAAGCTACCATTTATCATACTCTACCACTTATAAACAATCAACTCTGATGCTTGATATAATTAGGATCATGTGCTGGGTAAATGTTGAATGAAGGGAATAAATCCTGAAGATCACGGGAAGAAGAAACGCGAGCGAGGGCCAATCGAGGAATCGGCCGAGCCGCAGAAATACGGTGACGCTGTAGCCCTCATGTCCGCGATGAGCGACGTCGCCGGCTTTGACCTCACTGGTCTTGAAGGCGCGTGAGCGATCGATTCCTCGTTAAGTAATCGATCCCGGTTCCTTCTTCCCTTACACTCGCGAGTCGATAGCTTAGCACCTCCGCTAAATATGGACAAGCTAAAAACAGGCATGACCGCGAGCTTGCAAAACTGCACAGTAGGACGATCTTTTCCTGTCAGAAAGCTACTCTTAGCCGCCTGGACCGATCCGAAAACGTTCGGGGAAATCCGAGGCGAGACGTTCCGAAGAAAGATAAAGCTCGGAAGAACGACCGTACGCATCGAGAACGGAGTCGGTGGGAAAACCGAGCACGTAGATTAATTCGGGTCTCATCAGAATGAAAATAAAAGCTGGACAGGCCACGCCCAGAAGAGGCTGATTAGACATCTATTTGGGCATGGATGCCTGACCAACACGCGGATGCTAACACGCCGTTACGACTGCCCTACGTTTCATCGAAAAGTGACGCACGTGCAAGAACAATAGGAATAAAACAGCACGCGGGGTAGAGCGAGGTTCCGGTGGAGGCATCGTTTCATGTACATCAGCAGGGGGGTGAGAAGAGAATCCACCTGCTCGACTTTACTCCCCTGCTGGGAGGAATAAATACCTCAAACCCGGCCGTCAGCGAGGAGGAGAGTGATTGATGACGAGGATTCGCGGTGGAAGGATGAGGAAAAGAAGCGTGCAGGCTGAAGAGACGGTTAATACGGGAAAGACGACTGAAGCGTCGTCGCAAAGATAACCGGTAGAAATCTTGACGTCCTCCTCCTCCTCCTCCTTCCCTGCGGCGGCGAAGACTGCAGGAGATCGCATTAAAGATATAGCCTAATATTTCATCTAGCGTTTTTATTGCATCTATTCCGCATCAATCTGCTTACAGTCCCCTCGAGGTGAAAGCCATTTGGCGGGCGGCCCAAACCTTCTGGGACCGGATCCACAATTGCAGTGGCCTCACGGACACTGACGGGCTTATGCACCTTAGCTAAAAAAAAAAAGAATAATAATAATAATAAAGGTTCTCCTGGATGGATGAGTATAAATTAGGTTATAGCGCTTGAGAAATCGAGTCAGCTTGATCTTGATGCGACCTTGGATTAAGGGGCCTCGAGTAGCGAGCCTGCTCTTTAGAGCGGAGGGAAAACTTGAGTGTTGGTGCGTATAGTGAATGCAAATGATCGAGCGTATGTGTGTGTGTGTGTGTGTGTTCCTTGAAATGGCAAGGCAGATCTATCAATCATGCGGCGTTACAAAGTGCTGACGATGACTCATTGCGCAGCGCGTTTAGGAAGTAGACATGCAGCAAGTTGAGGGAGGGGGGAAAAAAAAAAACCCAACCCGAGACTTTCTTTCGATCACTTGTTTGCGTTCGGGGTTTTCTTTCCCTTTTGCGTCTTCTCGCAAACGGAACTCGGAAGCCGAGACCGTCATTTATAATGAAACATATAAGCCGAAGAGCTGTACGACGTAACGACCGATTGATTTTTAATCCTCTCTTACGATTTCCACGATGTCCTGCGACGTTCACGCCGATTATCATGTTCCCGCCGCAGACTGAACGTCGGAATGTCCGATCGCTCGGAAAATCCGACAAAAGAGCGGTCTTCGCAATACACGGAATACGAGCCGACGGACACGTTTCAATCTACCTAGGTGTTTCGAATTCTCTGCTATTAGCCCCACCCCCTTTCCTCGACCTCACACGTTCTCGACTGCACTCGTGTGACATCAAAGTATTATTTTTTGTTAACGATTTGGTAAAAATTCACACTCTAGCTGAGTTTTTGGCGATTGGCGCTGCCAACAAGCCGTTTAAAACCGCACAGCTTTTAATATTCCGAGTTTTAATCATGATCTTGGAACGCCATGTAGTTACAGGGTGCATCAGGGTTCATGCTTGTGTATTTGTGTGTGTGTGTGAGAGAGAGAGAGAGAGAGAGAGAGACGCGAAAGTGACGAAAGTTCAAATGACTCTCGGTATTGGCTTACATGTGGTGCGTGTGGTCCGCTCAGCCTACTGAACTTTTCCTCCACGGCAATCTTTCCAAACGGCTTCATTTCACACACTAATAAATCGATCACAAGTCACAATCGTGTCCAACCCTCAGTGCCTCCGAGGTTCATTTATAATTCATTACAAACCTATAAAGTCCGATTTTATATCGAATTTCAGATAGAGTTTACCCCACGAGCACTGGATGTCTGTACAGTGTATGCGCGAATGGATATTAGAGTAACTCGAGGGTCATGTGCGCAAGTGGTGAAGTAAATTCGGTGTCAGTCGGTCTGGAAAGTGTTAGCGATATCGGCTAATTAAGAACGGGTTACTTTTGAGCCTTACCCTTTAGACCACCTCTACCGGACAACCCCTTTTTCGGTTCCCATTTCAAACCCCATCAATCTACCAACGATTATTAGCATATACTGAGAAGACCTTTTGTGTACGTTTTTCCATCGGTGGAAAACGTACCCGTCACAAAGCCCTGAAACTGGAGACTCCTTCCATGGACGTTAAATAAACGTCTATTTGTTTACGTTGAGCGCCGAGCATACAGTCCCCTGTGCAAGAAAACGAAAGGGTATCCGTATAAACCTGCGACTTTTTTTGTATCCGCATTACTCCCGGAGAACGTTCTGACCAATCAGAATCCAGAATTCATGAGCACTGCGGTATAATTGATCCTAATGCCTTTTGTGTGTTAAATGTTTACCGTGTGCAGAAAACGTATCGATCTCCAGCACATCTTTTACCACAAGACCTCAGAAACTGCTCTATCTGACCAATCCGAGAGCATGAAACTTTGGTTAACACACACCACAGGCTGGTTTCCTAGCTCTGGTTGGGACCTTCCTTTTACGGCACCATTTTTATTATATTTTTTTTTCCCCTCCAAACTTCAAACGACTCAAAATCTTCACAACAAACAAGCGCCCACATGGAGCCTGTCCAAGTGGATAATGCACAAACTACGTCGGACAGATGAAAGGCTGGCCTTCGTTTTTTTTTTTGGTCATGGTTTTTGTTGCCTTTCCTTCAATCTGTTTTGGACCTGGAGATGATAAATCTCCACCGGAAACCCACAGCCTGAAAGCATTAATGCATCCAAAGCCCCATTTGTTCCATCTTATAAATAAATAAATGCGGTTGGTTTGGTGTGGCGCTGCGCTCAAACAAAGGACGCATCTGAAACCTCAGATTCTGGATGGCATTGAGAGGCTTCCAAACCCTGTGGTTTGATTATCACTTAAAAATACACCAAAAGAGCCCCCCCCCCCCCAGTCCCTCCAAATAAACACACCAGAAACCTTATATAGGTGATTTTCTGATCTCAGATGTATTACCATTTTCACCCTGCACGTTCAGGTCTGTCAATCTATGACCTCGGACAAATCCGAGGACCTGGGAAGAATATTTGCTTACAAATTCTCGTATGTTCATCGCTTTTATGTGGAACCTTTTGAACCATTCAAACCCTACAGAGAACCTTTACCAACCCTGTAGTCCAGAATAAACCCGACCTTAAATAACCTAAACAGTATTGCCTCCGAAGCATTAGTCACCAGCTTCATCTCACGCGAAGACAAGAATCTCATTTTAATGTTGTACCGCTGTTTGAAAGCGAAGGCTAGAAAACCGTCCTTCCTACCGACAGCTGCACCGCATCGCTCCGTAAGCCTTTTAGCTCTGCTCCAAACCCTATTATGTGTCTCATAACTCTCGCTTCCTCCTTCCCCCTTTCTTCTCGAAGTTTATTGTCGCCTTGTCCTCGTCTCCTGCTTCCCCCCACCCCCTTGCTCATCTTCCACATTGCTCTCCTTTTCTGTATGTAGATGCTCCTATATATATATATATATATATATATATATATATATATATATATATATATATATATATCATCCTTCAGCGTTCCACTTTAAGCTTTTGTCATTCTTTTAAAATCGCATGCTCGGAATTAGATTTTATGGATCTAGTGCGGTGTTTTGTCTTGATATACTTCCAGCTAGTGTTCAGGGATACATCGGGGGTACGTCCATTCTGTCAGGTTCCACAACGGTAACCCATCTAGAGAACGCTCGATGAGCCATTTTTTGCTAAAAGTGGGGCCACTTGACGCTTTCTGCGCTAAGGGTGTGAGATATCTGGTTTGCAAGACAAACCGACTGAGATTTTATTTGACGTATTAGGACAAACGACAGATGCGCAAATTATTCCAAAGGCTAACATTTTTGAAATAGTCCTTTACTTACGTCGTCATCGTTTGAATTAATGTGTAGGGTCTAACCCGGATTCTGAACAAGGTCGGTCACACATCTATCGGACGCCACTTAAATGAATTCTATCGTAACGGATTCACAGTGGTATCTTCAGATATTGAATCTGAAGCGGTTCTTGTCTCATTTTTCTCCATAATTTGGTCACGTGCCAATTCCCAGCCCCTATCATACGACCAACCGGTAAGGGGTGAAGGCTTAAACACCCGCGTCCTTCAACTTCCGTTCAAAGAGTACACCAATGTCGCTCCCTTGACTCCCAACCGTCTCTGTTGCGCCGCAATCGTTCTCAACCGGTGGTCGCGTACCTGCAGTCGAGCCTCTCCAGCTCAAAATGGGGGTTGAAGTTCAGCACGATGCGCTGGGTGGGTTCCGGGGCTGTGATCACCCACTCGCAGTTCTGGTGCGGCGGGTACTCCAAAGGGTAACCGGGCGAAGTGATGTAACCCGCATCGGTGGCATCAACTTGTCCTCCACACTTCTCACCTACGAGGAGGAAATAGAGGGAAAAAAAAAAAGAGAAGAGTTTTTGTTTACCTCTTTGGACCCAAGTAACCACTGTGTACTCGGAACAAATGAGGAGCATAAATCACTGCCTCTACAGTACCTGTGGGAAAGCGCTGAATGCAGAATGGATATGTTTATCGCATTATGTGCTTGCCATAGAAAACGGCTAAGTAGGGAACAAAACACCTAGGGATGTGCTGTTATGGGAAAATTATTAACGAGGCAAAATGGCGTTACTGTTACCGCCGTTACCGCCGTTACCGCCGTTGATTATTTTCTTCTGAGGTTTCCTCGTTCCTACTACAGCACCACGACTTTCCAACGATTACAATTTGTTGTAATGTTTCTCCATTGATAGTTGCGTTTATAAAAGTACAAACAAGTACATTCTTAACATGTAATCTAGCAAGTCGGAAAGCGTTTTTTATTCCTCTGATGTCACAGCACTTTGCTTACAATTACAACAAGCCAGAACTACCGTCAGACCTTCTGACCAATCAGAATCGAGAATTCGACAGCGCTGTGGTGGAAGGAGGTTGGAACAGTCTTATGGAAGGCATTAAGCAAAGACGATACGACTGTACGCTGATAATTGAAACCGTTAACACAACTCCACCGTTTACTCTAAAAACAAACCCCAAGCCTGTACCAATATTATTCTATCCCTTCGCTCCAGGGTGATCCTCCAAGCCTGCAAACAGTTCAAGTTTCTCCAGTCGTACCTCCATCCCTCCCGCTCCACGGACAACAGGACGCCAGTAGCACGCCTATGAAGTTAAGACAGGAAGTGACGAGCAGACTCGCTGTCCGTGGATTCAAAAGTCAACCTAAAAGCTGTAATATGATCCGGCGTAACGAAGCCTCTTTTCCAGCCCGAACAGACGCGAGCAATTTCTTCCCCGCGTCTGCTCGTTATCTCGCGCTAGCACAAATATCCTGGACTTGTAGGTGCGAGAAAATACGCTCTAGTGTCAGGAACAGAGCAAGAGGAGGCGAGAGAGGAAATGCGTAGCACGTTGCCAAGACCTACACGAGTACATAAAGGTGTATGATAAATATAACAGGCTGAGTGACGACCCCGACGGTGGAGCGTGGGTATCGTTCTGGAGATTAGTCGTCTAAATTCAGATTAGGCAACATACAACTTCAGAAAGACATGTCGCCATGGCAACCACGCACCCCCTTTTCTTTGGTTTGTATTGTATTTTTATTTTTATTAACCCTTTCCTTGCGGAGTTTGATCAAAAATTAAGGTGTGTCTGTTGAGGTTTCGCTCGACCCAGACCCCCCTCCCCCCCCGGCCCCCGTTTGCCTCGAGACTTTGGTACGTTTTGTGAAGCGTGAAATCTGTTTTTGAGCCCGAGAGCGTTCCACGTTAAAAACGCCGGCCTTGGATTCTCTTCAGCCGAACTGTCGAACCGTAGCGTGGTCCACACCCGCTCTCGCCACGTTACACAGCGTTCCACGGCTTTGTGAAGTTATGGGAAGCGGACGTTCCGATTTTAACACCGACTCGTCTCTTCCGGTCGGTTTGTAATCGTTTCAAACGAGATGAACAAAAAGCCGCTGCAATATCGCTCAACATCTTGGGGGGAAAAACTAACGAAATATGATCCCGATATCGATATCGCGCCCTAGTTCCACAACTTGAGACGTAACTATACGCCGATTTGTACATATATTTTTTTTAAACCACGATGTTTCATTCGTAAATAAAAAAGAATAGTCAGCTGTGTGTACTATAAATAAAACACTTGATGACATGCTGTTATAGGAACATAATCAACGTGAAAAAAATCAATCCCCGGTTGTAGCCCTTCGAGTAGAAACAAGACGGACTGATGTCTGGAGCCTCAAACAAGCACATGGGTTCTCGAGTTCTCAGAAGATCTCCATTTCTGAGACCTGGCAAACCGAGTGTGGGTGGGGGGGGGGATGGGGGTGGGGGAAGCCATCTGAGGTGACATTTCCATGACGATTATGTCTTGTTTTGGAAAGGCACACTTAATGGAATTGTAGGATGGTGAAAGCAGGCTTGTAACACACACACACACACACACACACACACGATTACAGGTTAACACACTTCTACCTACGGACATTTTTACATTATTAATTGTGTAAAAATGTCTCCGTCTCCTTATCGGCGCTTCCTCAATAGCGTTTTAGCTTCTATAATGGGATAAACGTATCGCTTCCTCCATCTTTCCATTCAGCCTTTGAGACTTTTGAGCTCCCAAATGGCATCAGAATGGAATTAATGTTGTGTGTGTGTGTGTGTGTGTGTGTGTGTGTGTGTGTGTTTAATAATCTCGGTGATTCATTAAACATGCTTTTAGGCGGTTCATTAAGAACCTGAATAGTATTTCGACAGCTAGGCATGTGTGTAGGCATTAAGAGTGAATTGTGGTAAGTGTGTATGTTTGTGTGTGTGTGTGTGTGTTTGTGTGTGTCTGTTCATTTCTATTAACAGAATTATCGCTGCCGAGGCGTCGCAGTAGTGATAAGTTGCAAGCCTGTGGAGAGGCGATGATAAATCTCCATCATTCGCCGTCTTTTCTCTCCATCCGTGCCTCATTCGCACCTTAATTAAAAAGTGCTATCACCCGCGGTGAGGAAATCGGGGCGGATGCATTCATCCTTTACCGAGTTGCAGATGAACCTGTCTCACTCTCACTCTCTCTCTCTCTCTCTCTCGCTTTCTCTCTCTCTTTCTCTCTGTCTTCATTGCAATTCAAGACTAGGCATCTCCAGCACTCGGAGTGTGAGCGGTCGGAATATGATTTCCCCTCGCCTGTGGTTCATTGCCTAGTTGTTGTTTTGTTTTGTTTTTTGTACGCTTCTTCGTCCCTCTTTTCTTTCGCTCCACATCATCCTCCTCTCCTCCGGCCCGTTTCCACCCTGTCCCCTTCAAACAGATGCATCACATATCTCTAACTGACATCACTTCCTCCAGAAACCTCAACAAGGACGCCTGCATTATTATTATTATTTACGAGGCTACGTCCCATGTGCATGCGCCACCTCAAACATGACCCCCAGTTTGTTTTCACAACACTCTTAGAGTGGTGTCTGTTCAGGAGAGCGTATTTCGTCTGGCATCAGTCCGAACCACAGTAAACAACGAAGGCACGTGCGTGTTTGTGGTAAAGGAGCACTCGTGGGTTACGGCTGAAGCCGTCGATGGTACGGGAAGACACAGGTGGACTAGAAGACTAAATTAGCGAGGACTCCAGACGCTCCGTCTGGTGCTGGAAAAAAAAAAAAAAAAAGAAGGAAAACTCGAACCACAGCATTTGGTTCACGTCGTCACTTCAGTCGCGAGCAAAACTGACAGCGCCTTTAACGGACACGTCATTCAGTCAGAGGTGGAACTGTGACGTTAACATTTTTACGGTGTTTGTCGTCGTCGTCGTCGTTTTCTTATTAGTTGTTGTCACCAAATCCTTTACTCGACGTCAGAGCGTGACGACTCTCTGGAACAAAGACTTGAACTAAAGCGTTTAGTTATTCAGGTTAAAGTAGAGAAGTGTAAACTCTAACATATGTATAAATAAATATATAATTAAACGTAGACGTAGAAGAAAGGCTAGCAGTGTGGGGGGTGGGGGAGGGGTTTGGGAGGCAGCAGGGAACGGTGGAAAACGTTAGCTCAGGCTAACAATCAACAGCTTTATTGTTAATAACAATAATTATTGTTAATCCCTCAAATGTTCGCTAGCCTGATAACTGACGATACACGCCCACGGGTATAAAGACTTGCTGTCTGATTTACCGTACGCCAATCTCGACACTGTGCAGTCTGAGATGCTTTTCTGCTCACCGCGGTTGTAAAGAGTGGTTATTCGAGTTACCGTCAGCCTCTGTCATCTATCTAGCGTTCGGTTTAATCCGGTGGGAATCCCAGCAGGTCCAAAAGGGAGCCATTCGGGATTCCGCTCGATTCAACCCTGTTCCTCTCCAACCCTAATGGTGTCCACCTGACCCTCTAATCCTTGCCTGAAGAAGTCCTCGATCATCTAAAACACGTGTGTTAGATTTTTGTTGGAGATGAAACCGGCTTGAAGGTAGATCTCAAGGAAGAGGGTTGCTGACTACGGCCTTAAACGATCAGGAGCAGTGGGCGGAGCCAGACTCGTGTTCCTCGGCCTCGTAACCCGCACACCTTTCCATATTCCTTCCACCTCATTCGAATACATTATCGTTTCCATAGTAACGACATGTATTTATATATAACATACTTATGGAAGGTTTGTCCAAACTTTTTTGTTTTGAAGCGCTAGACACTTGTGTCGGAACGACCGTTTCTGGCTCAAACCTGTTTTTCAGGGACGTTCCACAACGTAAATTGTAACTATAAACAGATAAAAAATACGTGCCGTTTCTTTAATCGACGGGGGAAAAAATCATTCGGAAGATGTTGCGGGTTAAGAGGAATGCGGACGTGTTGGTATCACATCACATCACATGACACCTGTGGTTGATTGATTTTTTTTAAATTTTCTATAAATTATTTTTCTGTTATTCCTCACTTCACGCATGGATTTGATCCTGCATCAGATTGACCTTCAACACCGTTAGAGTTAGTACTACACCGCGGGTGCGCATTCCACGCTGACCGGGTCGCTTCAGTAGTAAATCCACACAGTACGCTATATTTTCCTATCCCGAGACGCCGCCGTATACCTTTCCGACTCCTCTGATTTGGTCTGGAATAAAGTGAACCCTCTTTCTGTCCGCTCTCTTTTTTAGATCTTAACACATTTTTCAGCCCATCGTGATGACGAAACTTCACCCTCGTCACCGTAAATCCGAGCGACGGTGACGGACTTAGCTTCCGTTAGCTCCCGCGGTCTAACACGGGAATCAAAATGAAGAGCTTTTTCAGCTTTTCTATCAACCGGTGTAGCACGAAAGGGATCCCCGAAGTCGGCCTGCTTACTTTTTCACCGTTAAAACTGACACAAGAACACGAGGATTGTTTAACAAGCAAGTCTAATCCTCCTCTACGATGATTTCAGTGAAAAATAGAAGCGTTTTCCTGCAATTTATTTCACTAACAGTATACAACCTCCTCTCATCCTACAGCGACTTACTTATTTATTTATTCTGTTGTTGAACGCACCCTGTTTGGGAAAAGGGAAAAGCTTTGAGGGGTTTTAACGTCCAAATATGTTCTCTTTCTATTCATAAAATAATCCAATAGAAAAATGCCAATCTCAAATCTGTAACTAAGACGAATCTCTGATATTTTTTTTTTTAATGAAGAGAAAAAATTTTAAAAAACACCCCAAAGAAAGAAGACATTCATTTGAATAAACCTGAGACTTATTTATTCTTATATAAGTAAAAAGTTGATTGTTTTTGTAGCTACTATAAAAAATACTTTTTTTTTTTTTTAAACAATGTTTAGTTTTGTAGATGGAAAGATGGAATTCATTTAAACGCTACTTGTTTTTAAATCATAAACGAGGCAGAAGAGATGTCGAACTCTCCGATGGTTCAGTCTAGAAATAAACAAGTGGACGAAATGAATTTGTGTCGGTGTTGAACGTAGAAAGACGTTTATTGTAAGAACGCATGGAAAGTGGGAATTTTATTTACGCTTATAAGATGGAAAGCAGACTAATGTTTACTGGATCGTACGTATGGAGGGTTTTAGGTTCCTCTTATAGAACTTTTTACATGAATACAAACAGTATTATCAGTGTCGTTGAACGCATCCTGTTGGAAAAAGTGTTTACAATTCTGTTTAAGTAAAAAAAAAAAAAAAGTAAAAAGAGCATCCAAATATTTTCTCTTTTAAATATAAATGTTCACACGTCTGTAACACTGAAGTAAGAATCTCTGATGGTTCATGGTTTTTATGGATTTTTAAAAATATTTATTTATGTAGCAAGCCGACGATGCGAAGAGTTTATATAATTTATTACGTTTAATATAGTAGACTACTGTACACTAAGATTTAATACTTGTTGAACAGTATTCATTCTTAATAATAAAGGTTTCTTCATAACTACACCACTAAAGGTTCTTTGCTTCCTGCCAGAACTCTGACATGAGTGTGAACATTTTAAAATGATTATCACAGTGAAACGACTTGGCCGTTGAACGCACCCTGTGTGAAAAGGTTTGCGAGAGATTTTCAGGGGGAAATAACCTCCAAAGTCAGAAAGGTTTCTTTAGTGTGACGTCACCGAAGGTCCTCTGCTTCATTTAAAGAACTTTTCACATCAATATAAACACGATTATTTAAAATAATAATAAATTTAAAAAAAAAAGCTCTATTTATTGAACGCAGCATGTTGAAAAAGGTTCACGAAGGGTTTTTTGGGGGTTTTTTAAGGACAAATGAATAAAAGTGACCATGAGGAGCACCACTGAAGTCTCCTGAGAGCTCCTCGGAGGTTCTGCAGAATTGCTGGGTGACCTGGAAGGTCCTTTTGCGCCGAGAAATGACGCGTTTTTAACATTTTGCAGAAGAATGTGTTTGTATAAATAAATAAATAAATAAATAAAAAGGGAACCGCAAGTAGTTCTTATCTTCACTTGGATTGGGGGTTATAATAAGTAATAATCTGTAATAATCTGATCGCGTGCCTCAGTAGATGATGGGTTTAAGGCCGGTGAAGATGCTCAGGCTTGCAGGATGAAGCTCAGCGTCGCGCGCGCCGCGTGTTAGAACGTTTGTGTATTGCACTCTGTGGTATGAATGTGTGCGCGCGCGGATGATGAAGTGGAGCTGAAGTGAGACTCACCTTCTGCCTCTGCTCGCGCTGTGGAGCCGCAGCAGCAGCACGCGAGCAGCAGGAGTGTGTGTGTGAGAGTGTGTGTCATATCCATCGTGCCAAACGCGCTTCGGTCCCGAGATCTGAAGAGATCTTGATGATTTATAAAAAAAAAAATAATAATAAAATAAAAAGAACACACACACACACACAAAAAAACACCTCGTGATCCTCCGTGAAACAATACGTGTGTTCACATCAAAGGGGAAAAAAGTTCAGCTGAAAAAAAAAAAAAGTCTTTCGATATTATTATTATTATTATTATTATTATTATTATTTCTAAAGGATGATTTTTAAAGTTCCTGTTGGTTTCTCGCGCGCGCTGTCTCCGTTTTATGGTCCCCCAGAAGAGCAAAAAAAAAAAACCCAAAACGGATAAAAAAACTC
Source organism: Ictalurus furcatus (assembly GCF_023375685.1). Classification (NCBI taxonomy): domain Eukaryota; kingdom Metazoa; phylum Chordata; class Actinopteri; order Siluriformes; family Ictaluridae; genus Ictalurus; species Ictalurus furcatus. Next base: position 1,606,428 of record NC_071280.1, read on the forward strand.
CAGTAGTGTAGAGTGTTAAAGCGCACGAGCTGGTCCTCCACTTCCACCGAGTCCGCGCGCGCAACAGCAACAACACCGCCGCCGCCGCTGCTCTGAGCACAAACCCCGCGTGCGCTCCGTCTTCAAACCCAGCTCTCTCTCTCTCTCTCTCTCTCTCTCTCTCTCTCTCTCTCTCTGTGAGGCAGGGAGTGAGTTCGTGCGCCGATCGCGTTACAGTAAGTCCTTCTTGGCCCGCCTCCCCTCCTCACATACTGATTAGACAGGAGCGCGCACACTCGCGCGCACACACACACACATGCACACACAGAGTTGAGACACGCTCACAGCAGCCAAACAATAAACACACACACCAGATTGTTCACCAGCGCGCGCACACGCATACAGCGTATGTTACTTGTATGTGGCAAAGCGCACGCACACACACACACACACTCACTCACACGCACACACTCTCTCTCTCACACACACACACACACACACACACACACGCACTTAATTCAGTTAACATTACGTCACCATTTCCTCTCTTTTACAGTTATGGAATAAAAAATAAACGAGAATGCAATAACAAATCAACAAAAGCCTACAACAGTCCTGTACACAGCTCAAAACGTCATCATAATTTATTGGAAGCATATGAAGTCATTATAAGTTGTAAATCTGTAAAAAGTAAATATTTGAATCGGTTTTGTGTTATTTCTGATTCATACAAATATATATAGATATATAATATAAACCATTAATGTAAACTGTTGTTGCGCCATTCTGACTGCAGGGGGCCAGAGCACGAGCACGAACACTGCTCCATTATGGGGCTAGAAAAACCACACACACACACACACACATAGATACATATACACATTCAGATACATATAGATACACACACACACACGCTGACACACACATTCATACAACCCCAATTCCAAAAAAGTTGGGACAGTATGGAAAATGCTACTCAAAACAATGAGGAGTGATGTGTAAATGTACTTTGACTTGTATGTAAAGAAAAGCGTATAAAGACAAGGTATTTGATGTTTTATCTAATCAACTGCGTAGTTTTTTTCTGAACATTCCAGAAAAATTGGGACGGGGCAGTTTAGGACTAATATCGATGTGAGAAGTTGAAATAAGAAGGTGATGTGAAACAGGCGAGGCGATCGTCTAATCATAGTATATAAGGAGCCTCCAAAAAAGGCCTAGACGTTCAAGAGCGAGGACGGGTCGAGACTCGCAGATCTGCCAACAGATGCGTCAAAGAATAATCCAACACTTTGAGTAGAACGTTCCCCAAAGATAAATCGGTAGGATTTTGGGCATTTCACCTTCTACAGCGCACAATATAATTAAAAGATTCAAGGAATCCGGTCAGATCTCGGTGCGTAAAGGGCGAGGCCGAAAACCACTTCTGAATGTGTGTGATCTCCGATCCCTCAGACGTCACTGTCTTAAAAACCGTCATGAGTCTGTAATGGAGATCTTGACATAGGCTCGGGAATACTTTGGTAAACCTTTGTCACTCGACACCATTCGCCGCTGCATCCACAGATGCAGGTTAAGGCTTTACTATGCAAAGCAGAAGCTACAAATCAACACTGTCCAGAAGCTTCACCTACTTCTCTGGGCTCGGTCTCATCTGAGATGGACAGTAGCACAGTGGAATCGTGTTTTTTGTTCCAACGAATCGAAGTGTCAGTGCCCATGGTATGGGGGTGTGTCAGTGCCCATGGTATGGGGGTGTGTCAGTGTCCATGGTATGGGGGTGTGTCAGTGCCCATGGTATGGGGGTGTGTCAGTGCCCATGGTATGGGGGCGTGTCAGTGTCCATGGTATGGGGGCGTGTCAGTGTCCATGGTATGGGGGCGTGTCAGTGTCCATGGTATGGGGGCGTGTCAGTGTCCATGGTATGGGGGCGTGTCAGTGTCCATGGTATGGGGGCGTGTCAGTGTCCATGGTATGGGGGTGTGTCAGTGTCCACGGTATGAGGGCGTGTCAGTGTCCACGGTATGGGGGCGTGTCAGTGCCCACGGTATGGGGGCGTGTCAGTGCCCATGGCATGGGTAACTCACACATCTGTGAGGGCATCATTAATGCAGAAAGATATGTAAACATTTTGGAGCAACATACGCTGCCATCCAGAGCAGGACGACGCCAAACCACATTCTACCCGGATTACAAGCGCATGGTTGCGTAAGCAGAGCGTGCGTGTGCGAGCATGGCCTGCTGCAGTCCTGACCCGTCTCTGATTGAGAACATGTGGCGCATTATGAAGCGAAAAATAAGGCGATGAAGGCACGTACAGTCGCGCAGCTGAAGAAATGCATAACGGATGAACGGGGGAATATTTCTCTCACTAAACTTAACCATCTGGAGTCTTCACTCAGCGTCCAAACGCTTAATAAGTGTTATTAAAAGAAAAGCTGATGTTACACAGCCATAAACAGTTGACTGTCCAGACTTTTGAGGTGTCTTGCAGTCATCAGATTTGAATCAGATTTGAAATCACTTTTGAAATGTTTATTGTAAAAATAATGTACAGGCTGAACTGAATTTTCCAAACTGTCCCAACTTTTTTGGAATTGGGGTTGTACATATATATACACAAGCACGTGCACACGCACTCATGCATAGATACACACAAACACACATGCATAGATACACACACACACACACACACACACACTCATGCATAGATACACACAAACACACATGCATAGATACACACACACAAACACACACACACACACACACACGCACTCATGCATAGATACACACAAACACACATGCATAGATACATACACACACAGACACACACACACACTCATACATAGATACACACACACACACACATGCATAGATACACACACACACACACACTCATACATAGATACACACACACACACACATGCATAGATACACACACACACACACACTCATACATAGATACACACACACACACACACACATGCATAGATACACACAAGCATAGATACACACACACACGCACTCATGCATAGATACACACAAACACACATGCATAGATACATACACACACAGACACACACACACACTCATACATAGATACACACACACACACACATGCATAGATACACACACACACACACACTCATACATAGATACACACACACACACACACATGCATAGATACACACACACACACACACTCATACATAGATACACACACACACACACACACATGCATAGATACACACAAGCATAGATACACACACACACGCACTCATGCATAGATACACACAAACACACATGCATAGATACACACACACACACACACACGCACTCATGCATAGATACACACAAACACACATGCATAGATACACACACACAGACACACACACACACACTCATGCATAGATACACACACACACAGACACACACACACACTCATGCATAGATACACACACACACACACACACATGCATAGATACACACAAGCATAGATACACACACACACGCACTCATGCATAGATACACACAAACACACATGCATAGATACATACACACAAACACACACACACACACACACACGCACTCATGCATAGATACACACAAACACACATGCATAGATACACACACACACAGACACACACACACACACTCATGCATAGATACACACAAACACACATGCATAGATACACACACACACACACACACGCACTCATGCATAGATACACACACACACACGCATAGATACACACAAGCATAGATACACACACACACACACACACATGCATAGATACACACAAGCATAGATACACACACACACACACTCATGCATAGATACACACACACACATATATATACACAAGCACGCACATGCACACACAAGCACACACACACACACACATATATACACAAGCGCACACACGCACACACACACATATATACACAAGCGCACACACACGCACACACACACACACACATATATACACAAGCGCACACACACACATACACAAGCGCGCACACACACACACACACACATATATACACAAGCGCGCACACACACACACACACACATATATACACAAGCGCGCACACACACACACACACACACACACATATATACACAAGCGCGCACACACACACACACACACACACACACACATATATACACAAGCGCGCACACACACACACACACACACACACACACACATACACAAGCGCGCACACACATAATACTACTACAACAACGATCACTAGAGCCTCAGCGTTGGCATTGAGTTCTGAACCGAGCGCCAGCTCACTAATCTGAGCTCACACCGCTCTGAAGATGTGCAGACTTGCAGAGCCACCCGTGTGTGTTTGTGTGTGTGTGTGTGTGTGTTCTTGCTTCAGTTCAGTTAGTTAGCACATTTCACACACATGACTGAGGACGACAGGAAAGAACGTTGGAGGCAGGATTTTAAGAAAAAACCATTATAGCCGCTGTACGAGCTCTTTAACGAGATTACTCACAGAAACGTGTAGGATAATTAACACGGATTCCTGGGTAGGGTTGTTAAGATATAAACCTAACCCTAACCTTAATCCTGCACTCGGAGCGCTCCTCGTTATTTACCCATCACGCTTGTACATCTAGATTCTAGATTCTTTTATTCGAATTCCCAGGTTGTTTTGAGCCGCTACTGTACATGACCGAGCAGATGTTGTGCACAGCTGGACCTCAGGCTTGACGTCATCCTGATCTGATCAGCTGTCCGCAGGTTGATTGATTTTGCTGTGTCAGGTATCAGATGGTCCCTGTTCCACGTGTGTGTGTGTGTGTGGTCCCAGGTATCTGATGTGAAACTGAGTAATGGTTCCACCCTCGGGGCTGAGAGCCTGTGCTGAAGAGTCACGGCGTTATTTATACATCACTAACCTCTTTAATTCTCACCACATCTGTTGATTCATGACTTTCCTCACACTTACTGTTAGTCGGAGTCGTGGATTGGATGTGATGCTGTTTTTTGTTGTTTTGTTTGTTTCTTGTGGGTGTGGCCTGTCCAGCATTTAAATTTTTTTACTTCCAGTACTAGGCATATTCTATTTAATTTTCTTTTCACGTTCAACAGGAGGATAAGATGAAACCATGGCGTGATGTTTTTCTTCCATATTTCTGCATCAAACGGGAAACTGCAGGTAGGAAGTAAAATTGAAGCAACGTTTTCCATTTCTTTCAGTAACAGTAACCATACATGGGCATTTTTTTAAATAATAAACAGGACTTGCAGAATATCAAGATGTGCATGTTCCGTATATATATATATATATATATATATAGATATATAACAGCTGCAAGGAGCGATTGGTGGGCCCAAGCACCAACAGTAAAGCGATCAAGATATCAAATATTCCTTCATAATTTACCATCTCAGACATCGTCACATGATGCTGACCAAATTTGGGTGGAATTTGAAGAACGCCGTAGGAGGACGATTTTAAACGTACCTGCCGAAAAGCAGCGGAATTGGTTTGTGGTAAGAAGATTCATATGCCTCGCAAAATTGGTGCAACTGAATGTCCTGAACATCTGTACTGAAACTGAACAACCTCTGATTCACAGTACCTTTAAAATGCAAAAAAAAAAAAAAGGGGGGGGGGTAATAATAATAATAATAATAATAATAATAATAATAATAATAATAATAATTGGTACAATAGAGCCATTTGCAACATTGGTGTTTGGGCCCAACAGTACATTTGAAAAAGAAAAAAATGTCAAATGTGCCACACCTGTTAAAAATAACCGTTTCCTCTGTACCAGAACGACGTAAGGTTAGCTGTATAACGTATTTCAGATGTTCTTATCATGGTGCCCCGGCGTACCGGTGTGTCGTCCCACCCGTAGTTGGAGGTGGATCTCTCAGAGTGACCACATGGAAAGAAAAGGGAAAAAACACCCAACCCAAACCCTGAAATGGGGACAGGCCTGGCCTGGAGACTCTGCTCTCCAACACGCAGCGCTAAACACAGGAACGGAGGCTTTTTTAATAACACGGTGGTGGCCGCGGGGCGCCGAAAATACCTCGCCGGGTAGCGCTTTCAGGGCGAGTCTGTCGATTACGGTAGGCGGGATTTTAACCGAACACACACGGGAACATGGACACATCTTTTTAACATTTTTACTCCATTCCTGAGTTTATTCACGTGGCTAACAATGAAACATACACGTCAAGGTCCAGCCAAGATTCCCCAGAGAGAGAGAGAGAGAGAGAGAGAGAGAGAGGCTGGTACTATAACTGAAACAGGATAAAACGTATGATGTCGTTCTTTAACAAATGAAAGTTTATATCTATCTATATATAACGGGGACGTCTGATTGGTCGAGAGACTTCCCCATCCTGCCCTGAGGCTTGCATTTGTGGTCGTTCCTGCGTCTTAACCCCGTCATTAATTACCCCGAGGTCACTTCCTGGTTCCATCCAAACATTTATCAGCATAGCAACAAACGAGTTGTTCCGTATCACGATACGCATCTCATCATCGTTTCGACACCGTTCTCGATTCTGTCTGGCGTCAATGCGTCATCGTGTAATGACCGTGTTGCTAACTTTTCCGCGCAAGAAGTTTATTTAACGGTTTTGGAAGGAGTCTCCAGTGTCAGCACTTTGGAACAGGTAACATAGCAAGCTGCGTTTCTTTGTTTATTTATTTATTTATTTGCTTACGAAATTTTAGAAAGAGGGGGGAAAAAAAAAGGGGGGGGCTCGTACAGGAACTAGCTTGTTTTTCAGACAATCCACAGCGTTACACGTGACATTAACATGGTCGTTTTGGTAGAGTTTATCTCCTCCGTACGCACTGTCTGATTCATCAGCAACCTACTGAACGCAAAGCGGACACCGACGGAAACGCCCGCAAACGCGCCATGAATAACACTCGTTCTAGCGTACGGATAATTACACCTTCCACATGACTTTGGAAGCACCAGTTGCGCCGAGCGGTTCAACATCTTTATTACCGACTCGAAATAATCCCGGGAAATGTGTCTTAACTAGATTTACATTCGGCTCGTTTAGAACGTATCCATTAGGAAATATCTCCGAAGCTCCTTGCCCAGTTTCAAGGACGGACACTTTAAAAAAAAACAACAAAAAAAAACAAAAACAAAGTTAAAAGCAGTTTCTAGATGCAAGTCAGTCATATTCCTAAGAATCTTCTTCGGCTGAATGTTTAAAATAGTTGGGGGGGTTTTTTTTTTGACTGCTCGGGGGACGCAAGGAATTTTAGAACGCGCTAAATAAACATTCCGAGACACGCGATTTGGAGGTTGGTTGTAAAATCTCTGGCGACGTTTAAACGCGACTATAAAGAGGTAACGTGCGACGCGGCGGCGTTTAATCAACGGACAATCGCAGTCGTGGGCAAATTCCCGTAAATAAATATTTACCCACCGGTTTATTCTAATCGTTTATTATATACTTTGCTCGGAAGTCGATTTTCATCGATGTCACAGTTTTGTACAGAATCTGGAAAAGAATGCGAGCGGAAATTTTTTTTTTAGAAAACTTTTAGTGGAGTCCCTGTTTTTTTTTTTTTTTTTTTTTGGTGCGTTGAAGTGGGTGGAGCTTTTAAAGCGCTCACGTTTACGCATGCAGATGAAACACGGACATCAACCACGGCGCCGTCTTTCATTTCGCTCCCGTCGTAAAAACGTCTGCTGTAGGGATTAGGGGTGTGCTAACTTTTTCAGGAGAGTTCACTCGCTTCGCCTTTTAAAGCTGCCAAGGTGGTCCTGTTTTGTTAGAGATAACTTTAGACACCATGCTTCATGCTCTGAAACACACACACACACACACACACACACAGAGAGAGAGAGAGAGAGAGAGAGAGAAAGAGAGCTAGCTTTACTTGACCCTTATTTCAGGAATCATGACGCATAGTAAAACCATTTCTAACAATGTTCCTTTAACATATGAGCTCTTGAGTAAGGAACAGGACACGATGTGGCACGACGTTCATCATCTTCTTCTTCTTCTTCTTCTTCTTCTTATTATTATTATTAACAAATAGCACTACAGTTTGTACACTCCGTTTCCTCGCTCTCGGAAGTTAATAACGGCGCAAACGACAAACGCCGCTCGTCACATTACCGAGCAACAACAAAGCGTAAACTGCGTCTGTTCCGGGGTCTGACACTGGAGACTCCTTCCGTAAACGCCTCGTTTCAGAAGACTTCACCGTCTCAACGCGATACCGGAACGAAACGTCAGATTAAAAATAGTGACTTTGTAGCTACTTTAGCAGAAAAAAATAAAGCCACACCTTCTGGCCAATCAGAATCGAGAGTTCGGCCGGGGCGTGACCCTGCCTAACGTCGGAGCTCTAACTCGTGTCCCCGCGTCCGCGATCCGGGTTTCGGTGATTAATGTGTAAAAGGTGTTCCTGAGCCAGAAGTATGCGCTGTGTTTATGCAGCGCTCCAGACCACCCACCGTTCTGTCTATCCACTGTAATTTCCTCCTGTAGCCTTTAATCTACCAACCCAACCGAGCCCTACTATCTCTCACACACACACACACACACACCCATGTACACGCAGATATGAAAATATGCAGGTTCCCCTAGCGCACCCTGTTTATATATAGACTGGGAAAGAACCGAAATAAACACCGCTTCTTCACGAGCTGTTTAAAAACAGGAAGTCTAGTGCCTCCAGTGGTTCTTTAGTGGAACAGGACAGGAAATGAAATTTAACACGTACGTTCGATTTCTATCCGAGGAGATCGATCGATCGTTCGTGGTCGAACACCAGCGACGTTCCTCAGGGGAACGAGCGCGTTTAACCGGACGTCGAGGAAATGGGGCGACGGAAATCCTACGACGGCGTCATGGCGATAAAACAGTGACGTTTCATGTCATGGTGCTGACGCGTCAGAACATTATTATTAGTAGTAGTAGTAGTACACGAATGTTAGAACGTTTATTTATTTAGATTTTTCCCAAAATGAGCAACTTTCTGTTTCTCATAATATCCTGAAATATTTATTATATTTACGTCGTATAATGTTTATTCTTAAAATATTGGGTTTTTTTTTTTTTCTCGTTATATCGTATGACTTTTTCCTTCCTCGAAATACTACGTTACTCTCGCAATTTCGCGACTTTTTCCCCCCGAAATATTGCAAAAAATCTTTATCATAATTATCACGACGTTGTTGTTGAGACGTTACTTTATTCTCTCAACACTGTGACTCTTCACGTAATGATTTTTTTTTCCCCCGGTAATATCACATTACTAGAGAGCTCATTTGTCTCGTAACGTTAACTTTTTTTTTTTTTCTTTCTGAAATATCACAGCATTGCTCTGGAAATGCTGCGACTTCATTTCCTGTAATATCACTCGGATTATTATGACACTGTTCTCAAAACGTTACTTTATTCTCAGTATATATACATGAATCGAAATAATGCACACCTCGTGTATCTGAAGGTTTAATACGGTTCTGTGCTAATCTTGGAGAAGCTACGTAGAAAAAGGAGAAAAATCCCATTTGAAAGAAAGAAAGAAATAAATAGAATTAGGCTTCCGTGAGCTCGTGTATGCGGAAGAGGGCGGATAGTCCCTACGCTGCCCCCTAGTGGACGTAGCTTTCGATTCACACAAGTTTGCAGACGACTAGATTACAAATCCGCGGTATCCAGGTGAGACCGCGCACTGACGCGAGAACGTAGTTTAATGAACAGCACTTATAAACAGCCCCGTGTGCGTGTTAGTTATCGGCTATCGATGTAGACGAGCGTCTACCAAACGTCCATCCGATAGACGTCCACTTCCATCGAGCTTCACCGTTTACCTCGTGACAAATCGCCTAATGGAGTTAATCCATGTGTCAGCGTTCATTTGCCAAGTCCATTAGTTCTCTCTCTCTCTGTGTCTCTCTCTCTGTCCCTTTGTCTCTCTCTCTCTCTGTGTCTCTGTCTCTCTCTGTGTCTCTGTCTCTCTCTGTGTCTCTGGGTCTCTCTCTCTGTCTCTGTGTCTCTGGGTCTCTCTCTCTGTGTCTCTCTATCTCTCTCTGTGTCTCTGTCTCTCTCACTGTGTGTCTCTCTGTGTCTCTCTCTCTCTCTCTGTGTCTCTGTCTCTCTCTGTGTCTCTGTCTCGCTCTGTGTCTCTCTCTCTCTGTGTCTCTCTGTCTCTCTCTCTCTCTCTGTGTCTCTGTCTCTCTCTCTGTGTCTCTGTCTCTCTCTCTGTGTCTCTGTCTCTCTCTGTGTCTATCTCTCTCTGTGTCTCTGTCTCTCTCACTGTGTGTCTCTCTGTGTCTCTCTCTCTCTGTGTGTCTCTCTCTCTCTGTGTCTCTCTCTCTGTGTCTCTGTCTCTCTCTGTGTCTCTTTCTCTCTGTCTCTCTATCTCTCTCTGTGTCTCTGTCTCTCTCACTGTGTGTCTCTCTGTGTCTCTCTCTCTGTCTCTCTCTCTCTCTGTGTCTCTGTCTCTCTCTCTGTGTCTCTTTCTCTCTCTGTGTCTCTGTCTCTCTCTGTGTCTCTTTCTCTCTGTCTCTCTATCTCTCTCTGTGTCTCTGTCTCTCTCACTGTGTGTCTCTCTGTGTGTCTCTCTCTCTGTGTCTCTCTCTCTCTCTGTGTCTCTGTCTCTCTCTCTGTGTCTCTTTCTCTCTCTGTGTCTCTGTCTCTCTCTGTGTCTCTTTCTCTCTGTCTCTATCTCTCTCTGTGTCTCTGTCTCTCTCACTGTGTGTCTCTCTGTGTCTCTCTCTCTCTGTGTCTCTCTCCGTGTCTCTGTCTCTCTCTCTCTCTGTGTCTCTCTCGGTCTCTCTGTGTCTCTATCTCTCTCTCTGTGGGTCTCTGTCTCTCTCTCTCTCTGTGTCTCTGTCTCTGAGTCTCTGTCTCTCTCTCTGTGTCTCTTTCTCTCTCTGTGTCTCTGTCTCTCTCTGTGTCTCTGTCTCTCTCTCTCTGTGTCTGTCTCTCTCTGTGTCTCTGTTTCTCTCTGTGTGTCTCTGTGTGTCTCTCTGTGTCTCTGTCTCTATCTCTCTCTCTCTGCGTCTCTGTCTCTGTCTCTCTCTGTGTCTCTGTTTCTCTCTGTGTGGCTCTCTCTGTGTCTCTCTCTGTGTCTGTCTCTATCTGTGTGTATCTGTGTTTCTTTCTCTGTCTCTCTCTCTGTGTCGCTGTCTCTGTGTGTGTGTGTGTCTCTGTGTCTCTTTCTCTCCGTGTCTCTGTTTCGCTCTGTCTCTCTCTCTCCGTGTCTCTCTGTCTGTCTTTCTCTCTCTGCGTCTCTCTCTCTCTGCGTCGTTCTCTCTGCATCTCTCTCTCTGTGTCTCTCTCTGTGTCTCTCTCTCTGAGCAGCCCTGACCGTAGTTCCAGCTTCCTTTTAATTATATCAAAGTGCTCTTTCTAATACGGTATCGTTGCTGTAGCAACAGCTGGTTGATGTTTGATGTGAAGTTTCCTGTTCCGGAGATGTTTATTCAGCGTTTTACGGAAGGAGTCTCCAGTTCCGCCGCGGCTTTAACGCTCAGAGCTGTAAAGCTGTAACTTTTTTATTTAATTAATTAATTTGTTAAAAAAAGTTTTCTGAGATTTTGGGGCCAGAGGAGTTTACGGTTAAGAATAACAGAGAAGTGAAACAGGGAAAAGGACGTCATTTATAATGGAAACAAATGTAAATGAAAGGAATGTAAAAAAATAATAAATAAATAAAGGACACAAATAAATACTCAAAGATAAAATAATGATTCAAATGATTTTAAAAAAATGAATGGCATGAGGTGTGGGTGTTTACCGTCCATTTATTTATGATTTTATTTTGATTGGAGCTTACTCATGCTCAACAAATTTTATTTACAAAAAAGGATGAGGATGATGATGATGATGATGATGAGGAGGATGATGATGATGATGATGAGGATGATGAGGAGGGGGATGAGGATGATGATGAGGAGGGGGATGAGGATGATGATGAGGAGGGGGATGAGGATGATGATGAGGAGGGGGATGAGGATGATGATGAGGAGGGGGATGAGGATGATGAGGAGGAGGATGATGAGGGGGAGGATGATGAGGATGATGAGGAGGGGGATGAGGATGATGAGGAGGAGGGGGATGAGGAGGAGGAGGAGGATGAGGAGGAGGAGGATGATGAGGAGGAGGAGGATGATGAGGAGGAGGGGGATGAGGAGGAGGAGGATGATGAGGAGGAGGAGGATGATGAGGATGAGGAGGAGGATGATGAGGATGAGGAGGATGATGAGGAGGATGATCAGAATGATGATGATGAGGATGATGAGGAGAATGATGAGGATGATGATGAGGAGGGGGATGATGATGAGGAGGGGGATGATGATGAGGAGGGGGATGATGATGAGGAGGGGGATGATGATGATGAGGTTGATGAGGATGATGATGAGGAGGGGGATGATGATGAGGAGGGGGATGATGAGGAGGGGGATGATGATGAGGAGGGGGATGAGGATGATGATGAGGAGGGGGATGAGGATGATGATGAGGAGGGGGATGAGGATGATGATGAGGAGGGGGATGAGGATGATGATGAGGAGGGGGATGAGGATGATGAGGAGGAGGATGATGAGGGGGAGGATGATGAGGATGATGAGGAGGGGGATGAGGATGATGAGGAGGAGGGGGATGAGGAGGAGGAGGAGGATGAGGAGGAGGAGGATGATGAGGAGGAGGAGGATGATGAGGAGGAGGGGGATGAGGAGGAGGAGGATGATGAGGAGGAGGAGGATGATGAGGATGAGGAGGAGGATGATGAGGATGAGGAGGATGATGAGGAGGATGATCAGAATGATGATGATGAGGATGATGAGGAGAATGATGAGGATGATGATGAGGAGGGGGATGATGATGAGGAGGGGGATGATGAGGAGGGGGATGATGATGAGGAGGGGGATGATGAGGAGGGGGATGATGATGATGAGGTTGATGAGGATGAGGAGGGGGATGATGATGAGGAGGGGGATGATGATGAGGAGGGGGATGATGATGAGGAGGGGGATGATGATGAGGAGGGGGATGATGAGGAGGAGGGGGATGATGAGGAGGGGGATGATGATGAGGAGGGGGATGATGATGAGGAGGGGGATGATGATGAGGAGGGGGATGATGATGATGAGGTTGATGGGGATGATGATGAGGAGGGGGATGATGATGAGGAGGGGGATGATGATGAGGAGGGGGATGATGATGAGGAGGGGGATGATGATGATGAGGTTGATGAGGATGATGATGAGGAGGGGGATGATGATGAGGAGGGGGATGATGATGAGGAGGGGGATGATGATGAGGTTGATGAGGATGATGATGAGGAGGGGGATGATGATGAGGAGGGGGATGATGATGAGGAGGGGGATGATGATGATGAGGTTGATGAGGATGATGATGAGGAGGGGGATGATGATGAGGATGATGATGAGGATGTACTCTGCAGTAATCTGATGCTTTCAGTGTGTGTTGTTCGGCCCACTGTGGGCCGTTTTACAGCTCTAAACATTTGTGTAATGGCTGGGTTTGTGTGTGTGTGTGTGTGTGTGTGTGTGTGTGTGTGTGTTTATCTGTGTGTGTGTGTGTCTGTGTGTGTGTGTGGGGGGGGGGGGGGGGGGGGGGGGTTGGGGTTGCCGGGACGTGGAGAGCAAGGTAGTGTAGCTCCTTGGATGGCAGCCAGGAGGATAATTGCAGATGTACACCGTGCCAAACCGGCTATTAGGACACTGCGCTGAAGTGTGTGTGTGGGGTAGTGCAGAATCACACACACACACACACACACACACACACACACACACACACACAATGGAAGCACCAGTACATCTTCCTTTTGGTTGCAGATCTCTCAGCTAGCTTTGTCACTACATGACGTGTGGCTCTCGGCGGAGGAGACACACACTCGGCGTCGCGCTGGGTTTAAAATGTTTCTGTTTTAAGGAGAATAATCACGGCGAGGTGATCCGCGTCCCTCTCACCATTCTGAAGTCGATTATTTTCCAATAAGCACATGTTTTTTTATATTCCTTTATTCATATTTATATTTTTATACATACCACACACGATTACAGTGACGTCACACTGGGGATTTTCTGAGACTTGACGAACGCAGGCCCGGAACGTTCCGGAGATTTAGGCTCCGCGTGGCGTCTCGTTTTTCCTGTAGAACCCACAGTCACTCTAATCAGTAAGCGTTCGTCACTTTAGCTTCCTTGTGGCTTTAATCATCACTTCCCCCAGCGTGGTGTTACATCACGCTACGGTCGTCCAGCCGGCTCTGGACTTTATTCAAGGGACTCCGACACCGCCATTCGGGTCAGCGTGAGCGACCGCTGAGGATCTGCGTACGGGACCTGACTGCGTGGAGAATATTAATAATACACGCCTTACGATTCTGAGGCGAAAGACAAGAAGTGGGCGTGGTCGGACATCTCGTTCATGATGAACAGCACGCGTAGGAGCATTAGTTTCATATTTATTTATTTGTTGTCTTTTTTTGTATCAGCTGTTAGCCCGCGTTTCTTTCATAGCTGACGTAAGCAGTGATCCTGTTTCGGTTCAGCACTCTTGCTGAAACCGCCGCCATGGCGAGGTTTCCTGTAAGGAGTCTCCAGTGTCGGCGCTTTGTAGCAGTCGAGCAGGAGCTTGAACTTTCACAGCGTCGAGATGCAACTATAAACGGATAAAAATGTTTGAAAAAAACCATTCTTTAATGGTAAAAGAATCAACAATAATTCTTGCGAGGTTTTTTTAACGTTAAAGTTTGTTTGGTGTTTTAGATTAAATGTAGCTGGAGCTGAACGACGCGGTTAGCTGGAGGTATTTAGCATCATCATCATCATCAACACACCGTTCATCATCATCATCATCATCACCATCATCATCAACACACCGTTCACCATCATCACCATCAACACACCGTTCACCATCATCACCATCAACACACCGTTCATCATCATCACCATCAACACACCGTTCATCATCATCACCATCAACACACCGTTCATCATCATCACCATCAACACACCGTTCATCATCATCATCATCATCACCATCATCATCAACACACCGTTCACCATCATCAACATCAACACACCGTTCACCATCATCACCATCAACACACCGTTCACCATCATCACCATCAACACACCGTTCACCATCATCACCATCAACACACCGTTCACCATCATCACCATCAACACACCGTTCATCATCATCACCATCAACACACCGTTCATCATCATCATCATCATCATCAACACACCGTTCATCATCACCATCCCCACCATCATCATCATCATCATCACCATCATCAACACACCCTTCACCATCATCATCATCATCATCATCACACCGTTCACCATCATCATCACCACACCATTCACCATCACCATCAACACACCATTCACCATCATCACCATCCCCACCATCATCATCATCATCACCATCAACACACCATTCACCATCAACACACCGTTCATCATCATCACCATCACACCATTCACCATCATCACCATCAACACACCGTTCACCATCATCACCATCAACACACCGTTCACCATCATCACCATCAACACACCGTTCATCATCATCACCATCAACACACCGTTCATCATCATCACCATCAACACACCGTTCACCATCATCACCATCCCCACCATCATCATCATCATCACCATCATCACCATCAACACACCGTTCATCATCATCATCACCACACCATTCACCATCATCACCATCAACACACCATTCACCATCATCACCATCCCCACCATCATCATCACCATCATCAACACACCATTCACCATCAAGACACCGTTCATCATCATCATCACCATCAACACACCATTCACCATCATCACCATCAACACACCGTTCACCATCATCACCATCAACACACCATTCACCATCAACACACCGTTCATCATCATCACCATCAACACACCGTTCACCATCATCACCATCAACACACCATTCACCATCATCACCATCAACACACCGTTCATCATCATCACCATCAACACACCGTTCACCATCATCACCATCAACACACCGTTCACCATCATCACCATCAACACACCGTTCACCATCACCATCAACACACCGTTCACCATCATCACCATCCCCACCATCATCATCATCACCATCAACACACCATTCACCATCATCACCATCCCCACCATCATCATCACCATCATCAACACACCATTCACCATCAACACACCGTTCATCATCATCATCACCATCATCATCAACACACCATTCACCATCATCACCATCAACACACCGTTCACCATCATCACCAACACACCATTCACCATCATCACCATCAACACACCGTTCATCATCATCACCATCAACACACCGTTCACCATCACCACCATCAACACACCGTTCATCATCATCACCATCAACACACCGTTCATCATCATCACCACCATCATCATCAACACACCGTTCACCATCATCACCATCAACACACCATTCATCACCATCAACACACCGTTCATCATCATCATCATCATCATACCGTTCATCATCATCATCACCACACCATTCACCATCATCACCATCAACACACCGTTCACCATCATCACCATCAACACACCGTTCATCATCATCACCATCAACACACCGTTCACCATCATCATCACCATCAACACACCGTTCACCATCACCATCAACACACCGTTCACCATCATCACCATCAACACACCGTTCACCATCATCACCATCAACACACCGTTCACCATCATCACCATCAACACACCGTTCACCATCATCATCACCATCAACACACCGTTCATCATCATCATCACACCGTTCATCATCACCATCACCACACCATTCACCATCATCACCATCAACACACCATTCACCATCATCACCATCAACACACCGTTCACCATCATCACCATCAACACACCGTTCACCATCATCACCATCAACACACCGTTCACCATCATCACCATCAACACACCGTTCATCATCATCACCATCAACACACCGTTCACCATCATCACCATCAACACACCGTTCACGATCATCACCATCAACACACCGTTCACCACCATCACCATCAACACGCCGTTCATCACCATCACCATCAACACGCCGTTCATCACCATCACCATCAACACGCCGTTCACCATCATCACCATCAACACGCCGTTCACCATCATCACCATCAACACGCCGTTCACCATCATCACCATCAACACGCCGTTCACCATCATCACCATCAACACGCCGTTCACCATCATCACCATCAACACACCGTTCACCATCACCACCATCAACACACCGTTCATCATCACCACCAACACACCGTTCATCATCATCACCATCAACACACCGTTCACCATCACCACCATCAACACACCGTTCACCATCACCACCATCAACACACCATTCACCATCATCACCATCAACACACCGTTCATCATCATCACCATCAACACACCATTCACCATCATCATCACCATCAACACACCGTTCACCATCATCACCATCACCACACCGTTCACCATCATCACCATCAACACACCGTTCACCATCATCACCATCAACACACCGTTCACCATCACCACCATCAACACACCGTTCACCATCACCACCATCAACACACCGTTCACCATCATCACCATCAACACACCGTTCACCATCATCACCATCAACACACCGTTCACCATCACCACCATCAACACACCGTTCACCATCACCACCATCAACACACCATTCACCATCATCATCACCATCAACACACCGTTCAACATCATCATCACCACCATCATCAACACACCGTTCACCATCAACAACACACTGTTCATCACCACCATCATCACCACCATCATCACCATCAACACACCGTTCATCATCATCACCATCAACACACCGTTCATCATCATCACCATCAACACACCATTCACCATCATCATCACCATCAACACACCGTTCACCATCATCACCATCACCACACCGTTCACCATCACCATCAACACACCGTTCACCATCACCACCATCAACACACCGTTCACCATCACCACCATCAACACACCGTTCACCATCATCACCATCAACACACCGTTCACCATCATCACCATCAACACACCGTTCATCATCATCACCATCAACACACCGTTCACCATCATCATCACCATCAACACACCGTTCACGATCATCACCATCAACACACCGTTCACCATCATCACCATCAACACACCGTTCACCATCATCACCATCAACACACCGTTCACCATCATCACCATCAACACACCGTTCACCATCATCACCATCAACACACCGTTCACCATCATCACCATCAACACACCGTTCATCATCATCACCATCAACACACCGTTCACGATCATCACCATCAACACACCGTTCACCATCATCACCATCAACACACCGTTCACCATCACCACCATCAACACACCATTCACCATCATCATCACCATCAACACACCGTTCACGATCATCACCATCAACACACCGTTCAACATCATCATCACCACCATCATCAACACACCGTTCACCATCAACAACACACTGTTCATCACCACCATCATCACCACCATCATCACCATCAACACACCGTTCATCATCAACACACCGTTCACCATCATCACCATCAACACACCGTTCATCATCATCACCATCAACACACCGTTCACCATCATCATCACCATCAACACACCGTTCACGATCACCATCAACACACCGTTCACCATCATCACCATCAACACACCGTTCACCATCACCACCATCAACACACCGTTCACCATCACCACCATCAACACACCATTCACCATCATCATCACCATCAACACACCGTTCACCATCATCACCATCAACACACCGTTCATCATCACCACCATCAACACACCGTTCATCATCATCACCATCAACACACCGTTCACCATCATCATCACCATCAACACACCGTTCATCATCATCACCATCAACACACCGTTCACCATCATCATCACCATCAACACACCGTTCATCATCATCACCATCAACACACCGTTCACCATCATCATCACCATCAACACACCGTTCACGATCATCACCATCAACACACCGTTCACCATCATCACCATCAACACACCGTTCACCATCACCACCATCAACACACCATTCACCATCATCATCACCATCAACACACCGTTCACGATCATCACCATCAACACACCGTTCAACATCATCATCACCATCATCAACACACCGTTCACCATCAACAACACACTGTTCATCACCACCATCATCACCACCATCATCACCATCAACACACCGTTCATCATCAACACACCGTTCACCATCACCACCATCAACACACCGTTCACCATCATCATCACCATCAAAACACCGTTCACGATCATCACCATCAACACACCGTTCACCATCATCACCATCAACACACCGTTCACCATCACCACCATCAACACACCATTCACCATCATCATCACCATCAACACACCGTTCACGATCATCACCATCAACACACCGTTCAACATCATCATCACCATCAACACACCGTTCACCATCAACAACACACTGTTCATCACCACCATCATCACCATCAACACACCGTTCATCATCAACACACCGTTCACCATCACCACCATCAACACACCGTTCACCATCATCACCAACACACCGTTCATCATCATCATCACCATCAACACACCGTTCACCATCATCACCATCAACACACCGTTCACCATCATCACCAACACACCGTTCATCATCATCATCACCATCAACACACCGTTCACCATCATCACCATCAACACACCGTTCACCATCATCACCAACACACCGTTCATCATCATCATCACCATCAACACACCGTTCACCATCATCACCATCAACACACCGTTCACCATCATCACCATCAACACACCGTTCATCATCATCATCATCATCACCAACACACCGTTCACCATCAACACCATCAACACACCGTTCACCATCATCATAACCATCATCATCATCATCAACACACTATTCACCATCATCACCATCATCAACACACCGTTCATCATCATCGTGAACACGCTGAGTGACGAGGCCGAGCTCCTGCTGTCTGAAGAGATTTACACACTTGATTTATGTACAAAATAATTCTCGACTTGATGTGGAAGAACCATTCCTCTGTGTGTGTGAGAGAGAAACAGTGAGGGGTTAAAGGGGAACATTTAAATCATCCTGTAGCTCGTTCCTAGTCATCACACACTCTCTCCAGTGAGCCCTGACATGCAGCACACACACACACACACACACACACACACACACACACACACACACACACACACACACCCTCCAGTGCGCTGTTCTTGGCCTGCGTTCAGTGAAGCAAACAGGTTAGCCGCAAAGCCCCTTAACAGCTTCAACACTCTGTGTGTGTGTGTGTGTGTATGTGTGCGTGTCTCTGTGTGTGTATGTGTGTGTGTGTGCGTATGTGTGTGCGTGCGTGTCTGTGTCTGTGTGTCTGTGTGTGTGTGAGAGAGAGTTCTCATCTCGAAGAAAAACTCCACCCGGAAACGTCACAATAAGGACAAATCGCGGTAAGCGAATATCGGTGCATCCAGGATTTTACGCTGAATCGAGGAAACCGCGACGTTCCGAGGAGATTCTGAAGATTCTGACGTCACGTGACGTCCTCGAATCTTCGATTCACGTCTGTCGAACACAAGTACAGCTAAAAGCGCTCGTTTACTAACCAAACATCGGCGTGAAAGAGCGTGCAAAAACAATTGCGTGCGATTTCCCCAAATCGAGTAGTTTCCCTCAAAAAAACACACACTTCTGGTCTTTGGACGCGACGGTCGGGAAAGCTTTCCGCGCTCCTGTACCCGAACGCGACGCAGCCTCGTGTACGCGACGGCTGGTCAGCGGATCGATCTACACGATGACGAGAGCGTGAAAGTTGAAGCCGTTCGAGCGAGCCGGACAGCGTGAAGCGCCAAAACGCCGCTGATCTGGCGTAGACCCGACGCGAGGGCGAGTTTCTCTTTGCCGCCGTCAGCACCGTTTCTGAGGAAACGCTTTCCCTGCGAGTCAGCGCACGCTACTGTGCTAGAAGCTTCCCGAAGGCGTCCTGTGGGAAACACGAGCTTTCGTAGCGGTTTGAGCGAAGCACAGAAACGAAGAAAAGCAGCATACAGCGCGAACGCTGAAACCTGCGATTATTATTATTATTATTATTATTATTACATGCAGGCTCAAGTGACGAGTAACTCGAGCCGACGGAGGGAAGGAGCGATGGAAAGTTTACGCCGAACGAGAGAAGAGGAGGTGAGTGAGAAGGGCAAGCAGTTGGTGGTCACGGGGTTTGTGGGTGACTCAGGGTGTGTGTGTGTGTGTGTGTGTGTGTGTTGGGGGATGGGTGTTTGTAGACAGTCACAAGTGCCTGTGGGCCGTTGTTTTGTCTAAAAGTTTAACCGCTGAAGGTCAGAAAGGACACGGCGTCGGTTTTTCGATTTCAGCAGTGAAGCGTGAAGTCGAGCGTCTCGAAGCGCAGACACGAAGCGGCGACGGTTCAATACGGCGGTACGTAGACACGCGCTCAGGTGACGTGACGCGAGGATATGAAAAGGGACGACCTTGTTTTTATCTCTTCAGCTTCGGCCATAAACACATGGGGGGGGGGTTTGAAGGGGGGATGTAAACAAACACGTTGCTTCGACCTGTAACCGCGCCACCGTCGCTATAGTAACAGCTCGTGACCCGATATAAACTCATTTATTTTTTTTTAAAGCGTGAGACGTGGTGTTTGTTTAACGTTTAAGGAAGGAGTCTCCAGTGTCGGAGCTTCGTACGGCTGCGTTTTTGCTCGTCTGTTTTTTGAGGTAACGACTGTTTATAGCTACAAGAATACATCATGTGATGACTCGTTTCACGTAGCTGTAAGTGGATAAAAACTTTTGCTGACGATGACACTGATTATTTTCCTTTAACAGCACACCGCAGAGCGCGTGTGCGCGTATATCTGATGATAAAGCCGCTCTGCGGAACTGTCGAGCGCCGAGTGTTTTCATCAATAATCCTAGGTCCAGCCGTGACGCGCGGAACCAAGCCGGCGGAACCGGGAAAGGACGAGACGCGTCTGAGCGCGACCCCAGAATTTAATCCCATCATGCCGTCTTAATGAGCGGGAGAGGTTTCTTAGGACTTAATGAACATGCTCATCGCATGTGTGTGTGTGTGTGTGTGTGTGTGTGGTTTCTTCTGCACCTGGTAGTTCGGAATTCTCCGTCTGGAAACTTTCACCAGATCGGTGTTTCGGTTCCTACGGTAACCGTACCCCGGGCGGCGTGGAATTCCGGAATGCGACAACACCCCGGATCCGGAGACGTGATTTACGGAGCGTTGGTGACGGGCCTGTCTGAGACGGATCATTTCATTAAACACACACACACACACACACACACACACACACGCGTTACGAAACACATGCCTGGGTCGCCCGGATCCTAGAGACGGCTCATGATCATCAGGGAAGGTTCTGGAATAAAAACAATACCGCTTTTTTAGTTCATGCTGCATATAGTAACGATGTATTTAATATACTCGTGTGTGTGTGTGTGTGTGTGTGAGATAGCTGTAGAACAGATCATGTGATCATGAGTTCATGGTTTGGTTTCCAGCCAAGCATGAAATCCACACTCCGGAGCGTTTTGGCGTCCAGAGACCAGCGCCGAGTTTCATTAAAGCCAATCCCAAAAGTTCCCCAGCGTGAGTCACGACTCCCGTGCAACACGCCGAGCGGCGCGCGTTTCTCTTTGTCTTATTAACCGCGATAGAGAGAAAAGAGAAAGGCTGGCGAGTCTACGACGTGTCCCCTCCCCCTCCCCCCCGAGAGAACCCGGGTTCCACCGAGTAAGTGACTTTTAAACGAGTGTCACGAAAGCGCCTTACGTAATCCGATCTTAAATCCTACAGGAAGTTCTTAGCCAGTCTCGTATCAGAGCGTCAAGTCACGCCGGGTGGATTCGCAGCGATATTTCGCCTCGTCGTGCGCGCAGGGGTCCAAACCGGAATAGACTCAACGTGAAAAAACAAAAAAAACGTGTTTACGAAGACTCGATCGATCTATCCATCTATCTCTCTATTATTATTCTTCTTCTTATTATTATTATTAATAAACGTATTTATTTATTTGATTTTTTTCACGTGGTAGCTCATTGTTCTGTACAATCAAGGGATAAAATTAAACATTAAAAGTAATGTTCAAGTGAAAATGTAAAATATTATAAATTTATATATAAACATAAGGACGTTAAAAAGTGATTAAAAAAAAAACTAAACAATAAAAAATGTAAAGAAATCTGGAATAAAACTCAAACTAGAATGTAAAAAATAATGAAGTATATATATTTTTAAATAATAATAATAATAATTCAGTGAGACTGTGAATACCATGAATGAATGAAAGCACGAATATCTGAATTCATAAACATAACCCTTCCCCCATAAACCCTCCCCCGGACATGTTCCTCCCTCTTCCGAGGGCACGGAGCTTTAGTGGAGCACGTCTTGGACGGGCGCCGCGGGTCTTAGCGCGAGGCTAACAGGAACGTTCCTTTTATCACGCTGGAGGAACCCGATACGGCGGATGATATCTGGGGCACGAGCGGCCCTCCCTCCTCTGCCAACCTAAACACCTGGCATGGGGCTGGAACTGCCAGCGCTTTCTCTCCCATCCCGTCAATAAGGTCATACGGTGTGTGCGTGTGCGTGTGTGTGTGTGTTAGCCGCTAGCTTCAGGCCTTCCTAAATACATGCCAACATTTCCACACTCGAGTTATTCCTGGTCCAGTTTTAAGGAAACATAATAGTCAATATAAATATGATAAATATGACGGATACATAACCGGAGCAGTGTTACTGCTATTGGTATGGGGAGAATGAAACTATTGCTAGCTGGAGCTTAGCTCAGCTGAAACACACACACACACACACACACACACACACACACACACACACCTAGCGACACATCCACAGTAACGCTGAAAGGAAGATGGATAAGTTGAAGTGGAAAGCATTTCAAAAGCGCCAAAGAATCAGTTTTCCGAGCTCCGATCCAAAAGCGAAACGGATCCGGTAACGTTAACCTCCTTTACCTCCAAACCACGACGGACGTCGGCCCGCAGGATTCTAACCAGGTCTGATCCTGCGTTATCGACGCTCGCTGTGGAGTCCCGGACTGTGATTGGTCAGCAGCAGCTCTGACCGTAGCGCAGGGTTTCTATTAAAGCGCCGACACTGGAGACTCCTTCCATAAAAGTTCGGTAAATAAATCAAACGTCTCCTTACGGACAGCAGCACCGACGAGCCGAACAGAGAATGGCATGCTTTTCCGTGTTGAGTAGCTTTTCTCCCTGTGGTTTAACTGTTACTATAGAAACGATAACGTATATTAACGGGAGCCAATCAGAATCCCGAATGTAACAGCGCTGTGGTGTAGAAATGAAGAAAACGCCGCGTCTTGTGTTTGGTCCTCCCACCTCCTTTTATTTCTCCCTAATTTTGTTCATTCGTCGAAGTCCCACCCGCTAGCCACGCCCCGATCATACGACCGCCACCCATCGGGGAGGGCGAACGCCAAGAGGTTCGATGTTTAAAAACGTAAACACACCTCGCTCCAATAAACAAACAATATAATAAACATCAGACGTTCAAGAAAAACCTCACGTCTTCTAGAAACAATCTGACCTTTGACCTAGCATTCGTCATTCGTTGTCCTCAACCTTTAAGAAAATCTAACAGAATGTGGATATTTTATGTAAATGATTTACGCAGGAAAGGGTTAACAAAATGAGAGGGGGGGGGGGGGGGTTTATTTAGAATGCTAATTCCCCACCCGTCAGCCACGCCCCAGTCGCTAACATTAGCACGTGCTAACCCCGGGACACGTAACGCCGACCAGACGCGTCTTCCCACGTACGCGACTGCGCAGACGCCTACGATTGGCTAGTGTCGCTGTGATTGCTGTAGGCCCCTCCCACCCAGAGCGTTTTGAGCGATTTCCTGATGATACAGTGGGCGATTTTTAAAAACGGATTTATTTTTCCTCATGGGTTCAAGTGTTATTTGAAATTATTTTTTTTTAAAATACAAGTTGAATTGTAAAAATTGCCCTTTTTTTTTTTTTTTTTTTTTTTTTGTCGTGCAAGGTTATCTTCCAGTTAAACCGAGCTCGGAGCGTGAACATGCCGTAGCCATTCCCGACTTTTTCTTCCTGTTCTCCGTAATTAAACTCGTAATAACACCAGTTTAACTCGAGCGCAGACCCTTTCCAGACTCATTTTCTAAATCAAGTGCGATTCCCCAAATAGATCCATTATACCTTTCCTCTCCCAGGCAGCTCCCGCCGGCCTTAATTAGAGGAACATAATTCAGAGTCATCGGCAGCGTTAATTACCGAGTCATCTCGGATAAGTGTGTTTGAAGAAGGGATCCTTTATCCTAAGCAATTCAATTATTATTATTATTATTATTATTATTATAAGAAGTGAACCCTTCCTATTAAAGGGCCAATCTTTTGCTTTGGTTGTTACGTGAAGATGACGTACAAACCGTTACGCGTCAAGTCTATTGAACACATTCTCGTGAAACACGTTAATGAACGATGATGTTTTATTACGAATGCAAAACAAGAAATAAAAGAATCGACTCTTTCGTCAATGATACACCGTCACACTGATTTCTCAATATATTAACACATTCAGATAATCCTTTCCTTCTGGACTAAAGCGCACACACACACACACACACACACACACACACACACGGTTATCATAGCTTCATATATCTGATCATTTGTTCTCTCTGTTTAAAAATAAAACTTTCTGAAATAAATACATGGAAAGAAAAAGCAGGACGCGAAAGGTACCTTCCGTTTCGGTTCGAATTCTGTGGTAGAAACTTCACACTTCGTTCATACGTGACGGGGGAAAAAGACTGGAAAGGGGGGAAGAGAGGGGAACACAACAACAACAAAAAAAAAACACAACAAAAAAAAGGCAGCGTTTGGAATTTTTACAGCAAATTAAAAAAAAAAAAAAAGAAAAGAAAGTGTTACTCTGTAAGAAATTTAAGAGAGAAAAAAAAAAAACGTGCAAAATTGTCCACCATTCAAAAAAAAACCAAAAAAACAAACAGTCGCAGGATCCGTTTCACCATAAAAACTCAAAATAAAACATATCGTCGTATCTATCAAGAAAGGTTTAATAAAAAAATTTAACAACCTCTTCACACAATTTCACACGACATTCCTCTTTCTTTTCTTTTTTTTATTATTATTATTCTTCTTCTTCTTCATTTGGCACTGCACTCACCCTGGAGCTTCCTTCATTAAAGGGAAGCGAAATAATAAGATTTACAGCTTCGAGCATCGCTACATGTAGAAAAGAAAGAAAGAACGAAAAAAAAAAAAAAAGAGGAAAGTTCAGAACCTAATTGGTAACACGTCCTCGTTTTCGTGTTAACCGTCTCCATCCCGGTGGCGTCCCGCTCGGAACGGGTCTCCGGGATGATACAGCCAGGGTAAAACACGCACGCTGGGACCATGAGGGAAACCGCACGGATAAAGACCATCGGAAACCACAGACGAGTGGTTTGTCTACAGTCGGACCAGACGCTAACAGCTAACGGCACCAGGAACCATGTCTGGATTCTATAAAACACCAAAGGGTTTACCTTGCAGAGAGTGATCCAGAGTAGACCATCTTTTTTTTTTTTTTTTAGAAAAGAAGAACATTTTACTGTACAAAAACAGCTTGGGGGACTAGCTATACCCCCTACCCTATATGGAAATAACCACTACACTGTTGTTCTACACGGCGCCGATGGCTGGGTTCTTGGTCCGATGGTTCGGATACTGCCCGTCTTCATACGCGGCGTACTGATTGGGACCGGCCATGCGACTGCCGGCTTTGATCGCCGCGTCGTAGCTCGGCACCGCCTGCTGGCCCGGAGAGGCGGGTGGGGGCATGTCGTATCTCAGAGGGCCAGAGCGGTCTACGGGAGGACGATTCGAGCCCGGCTGGGGGGTTTGCCTCGCGTTGTATTTCGGACTAGGGTTCAGGTAGCGGTCTGCTTCTTTGTAGCCTTCCACAGCCGTTCGCCTAGAGGAAACAGAGAAACAACTCCATCAGGATATTTTCAAATTCGACGTGGTGCTTTTGTTCGGCAGCGAGGTCGGACCGTTGCTTTGGGGTTTTCCGGTGGGGATGAACTCGAAGTCGGACAGATACAGCGGGGGATTTTTTTAATAATGGAATTCTCAATATTTCTCCAGAAATATGACCTAAAACACTGTCAGGATTTTCACACAAGTCCTAAAAGTAGATAAAGAGAACCCAATTAAACTAACGAGACAAAAAAGAGAAAGTGGGTCATGAAGGAAGACGACGACCCTGAGCACACGAGTCGTTCTACTAAAAAAAAAAGGTCAAAGAAGAAGGAAGTTAATGTTTTGGAAGTCAGAGTCCTGACCTTAATCCAGTAGAGATGTTGTGGAAGGACCTGAAGCGAGCGGTTCATGTGAGGAAACACACCGACATCCCAGACTTGAAGCCGTTCCGTACTGAGGAACGGGATAAAACTCCTCCGAGCCGACGCGCAGGACGGATCGACAGTCACCCCGAACGTTAATCTGCAGTGATCACTGCGCGAGCGGCTCACGCCACGTACTGAAATCGAAGGTGCACACACTCTTACCCCTCGCAGGTATGTAACATCGGAATCGTTCTCCTCGATAAATAAACGACCGAGTGTAGTATTTTGGTCTCGTTTGTTTAATCGGGTTCTCGTTATCTACGTTTGAGGTCAGATTTATGCAGAAAATTCACCCCTCCAAAAAAAAAAAAAAAAAGGGGGGTGCACAAACTTTTAAGCGCGACCGTAAGAGATGGACGGTTTAGATCTTGCGATGAAGAAGTCCATTCGCCTCGACACACTGCTGATAAACATTTAATAGAGGTCGGTATCTGAGCTCGTCATATACTTGTTAGTGATGGTTTGTTTTTATACAGAACGGTCTGTGGGGGCAAAGGGCAAGGGGCAAAGGGCAAGGGGCGGTTCAGCGCTAATAGTGCTGCTGAACGTGGTCTTGTAGAAGCAGGACTGTGGGGATTGAGGGAGAGAGAGAGAGAGAGAGAGAGAGTGTGTGTGTGTGTGTTCTGTCCATCAGCAACACAGTCGGTGTGTCTGGCGGCCATGACCACCCAAGCACCGCAAACAGAAATACTGCAGCCTTGAACATGAGCCTTAAAGTGGCACAGAGAGGGAGGGAGGGAGGTGGGGTGGAGAAGGGGGAGGGGGTGGAAACATGTAAGGAATTCTGGAGATAAAGAATTATCGAATATGACCACAAGGAGGGAGCCGGCGAGAGACGGGGGGAGCCGGAGAGAGGGAAATGTCAGCGAGACTTCGAGTGAAGAGATAAGCGAAGTGGACTGCATGTTAATTCACGCCGGTTAGATGTGCCTCGCATCGTTTCTCCGCTGAACTCGAGACGTGAACTTCCACCGTTAAATTACACGCCGCCGCCGCCGTCTCGGACGCCAAACCGTAACCAACCGGATGACCGGAAGTGTAGCGTCTTTGCTCTGTCGCGTCCGCCGTACCTTTCGGAACCCGTGAACATCGCCGCCGTCCACCTTTGGGGACAAAGCGTTGCACCTTTAATTCGGTTTTACACGTACGCTCCCTTCACTCCTCTGCCGAAGAACACGTCAGAGAGGTACCTTTTGATCTCTTCTGTATCCGTATTTTGAATCGCACGTGTCCCTCGAGCGTGCTCGGGTTGGTGTTCTGGAACGCCGTGATATTAACTGACCGCCTGGATGCCCCGCCCCCTTTCTCCATCGCTCGACTGGATCGTCCTGCTTGAAGTTGCTCTGTCGCGTTCTGTCACGGGGAACGCCTCGAGATCGTTACGGTGAACCGTCTGAGGGGACGACGGGTCCCAGGTTCCTTCCTGCTGCGTGTGGAGAACTTGGTTTGTGGTTACGGTATAAAGGCTGGAGTCAGGGAAAGGGGAGGCTGTTAAACATTAAAACTGACTTACACACACACACACACACACACACACACACACACACGTGAACCTGTGACCTTCTATAACCACCCAGCTGAACTGTGAGAAACCCTGTGTGTGTGTGTGTGTGTGTGTGCTGATGAAGCAGCATCGGGCGCGTGCAAAATAAGCTCTGTGGTTTATGATTTATAATTCCGACGAAGTGTGTGTCAGAATATACCAGACTTTCTACACTGTGTGTGTGTGTGTGTGTGTGTGGGAACATGGTAATAAAAGCATGATGGAGAACATGTGCCTGTCTTTGTGACTGACCTCGTGTGTGTGTGTGTGTGTGTGTGTGTGTGTACACGGAGCGGACCTTTAATAAATCACAAGTCGTCTTAACACACACGGACAAGTAGGACCGCGGGAATGAAATGTCACGCAATCAATCTGTCTCATACCACCGCCCATTAACACTCCGTCCCTTGAGAAACTGTACGCGTCCAATCCTGTAAGTGCGTGCGAGAGACTGTGTGCGAAAGTGTGTGTGCGCGCGAGAACGCTGTACACGGACATATTTTCCATCTTACGAAAATCTACTCGCAGGAGCCAAACTTCTTGCACCTGCCCGAAATCTTCGGAAGGAAATTCCTCCCTCGGTTCCTCGCTTGACCCCGGCTTCTTAATCGTTCCTCAGTGGAATCACTCACTCGCTCTCTCTCACTCACACACACACACACACACACAGCTGGTATTTCAGGAGTATACGGGATTAATCAAGAGCGTTTGTTGAAATCAGATATACTTTACTGCTTCATTAAATAATTAATAAATAAATAATAAAGTCCTCAGTTTATTGATGCCTGAAAACCCCCCGTCCTTCCAGGATCACGTGACCACGTTTAAACCCCCGTCCTTCCAGGATCACGTGACCACGTTTAAACCCCCCGTCCTTCCAGGATCACGTGACCACGTTTAAACCCCCCGTCCTTCCAGGATCACGTGAACACGTTTAAACCCCCCGTCCTTCCAGGATCACGTGAACACGTTCAAACCCCCCGTCCTTCCAGGATCACGTGACCACGTTCAAACCCCCCGTCCTTCCAGGATCACGTGAACACGTTCAAACCCCCCGTCCTTCCAGGATCACGTGACCACGTTCAAACCCCCCGTCCTTCCAGGATCACGTGAACACGTTTAAACCCCCCGTCCTTCCAGGATCACGTGACCACGTTCAAACCCCCCGTCCTTCCAGGATCACGTGAACACGTTCAAACCCCCCGTCCTTCCAGGACCACGTGACCACGTTTAAACCCCCCTGTCCTTCCAGGATCACGTGAACACGTTTAAACCCCCCGTCCTTCCAGGATCACGTGACCACGTTTAAACCCCCCGTCCTTCCAGGATCACGTGAACACGTTCAAACCCCCCGTCCTTCCAGGATCACGTGACCACGTTCAAACCCCCCTGTCCTTCCAGGATCACGTGAACACGTTTAAACCCCCCGTCCTTCCAGGATCACGTGACCACGTTTAAACCCCCCTGTCCTTCCAGGATCACGTGACCACGTTTAAACCCCCCTGTCCTTCCAGGATCACGTGAACACGTTTAAACCCCCCGTCCTTCCAGGATCACGTGACCACGTTTAAACCCCCCGTCCTTCCAGGATCACGTGACCACGTTTAAACCCCCCCGTCCTTCCAGGATCACGTGACCACGTTTAAACCCCCCCGTCCTTCCAGGATCACGTGACCACGTTTAAACCCCCCCGTCCTTCCAGGATCACGTGGCCACGTTCAAACCCCCCGTCCTTCCAGGATCACGTGACCACGTTTAAACCCCCGTCCTTCCAGGATCACGTGACCACGTTCAAACCCCCGTCCTTCCAGGATCACGTGACCACGTTCAAACCCCCGTCCTTCCAGGATCACGTGACCACGTTTAAACCCCCCTGTCCTTCCAGGATCACGTGACCACGTTCAAACCCCCGTCCTTCCAGGATCACGTGACCACGTTCAAACCCCCCGTCCTTCCAGGATCACGTGACCACGTTTAAACCTCGTTGTTATTTGCTTGTCGTGGACTCTCGAGCTCGTGATATTGTAGCGTTAAAAGCGGCAGGAGTTTCCCCCTCGAGCGACGGCGATGTGGCGAGGCTTCATTTCCTCGACGCTGATTTCATTACGCTCGCTCTGTTTTCCAGGCAAACGACGTTACGGCGCGGCTGGACGCGCTCGGAAGCGGAACGGCGACGGCGACCGAAAATGCAATAAAAGCGCTCAGTAATGCAATGAGAGAAGGACGGGGGGGGGGGGGGGGGGGGGGACACCCCCTGAAAGCACTAGCCTTTGAAGTGAACGAGTTACGCGAAACACATGCTGTCTGAAAATATCCTGAAAAACATCAATTTGGAGACGAACATCTGGAGTAGTGCTGCATTTATTTATTTATTTATTTTACGTCTTCGCTATAATAAGAGTAACAGTAATACGTTACAGTTAGAAATATTTCCTCCCTTTGTTTTACCCACGAAATACACCCTAATCCCGCCCACTGGCTTTCGATTGGCCGACAGGATCAACCTTCGTCCGATTTTCACTCTACAAGCAGCAGACGTGCGTCTCTCGCGTCCCGCGTCCTCTCCGCCAGGATAACGTTCATTTCCTGTCCCGACGTTTGTCCTTCGCGAAAGACGCAGCACGTCTTACAGGCGTGTCCTGCGTCGCCGTAGCGAGGGGTCGAAAATCTGTACGTTAGGTGCGTATACGTCGTATAGCGGGGTTTTTAAATCGTCCACGAGTGACACTGGCGCCTTCCTAGTCGAGTTAGGGAAGAGGGGGCGGGGCATCCGGGGGTCAGTGAATATCAGCGAGTTCAAAACGTGCACCGAACGTGTCGATCGGAGCGCTCTGGCGTGAAAACGCGTGACGGACGTCAGGTGTGCTTACCGCTCGCTGGCGGGTTAACGAGTGAAATGCGGACTTTCGATCGGCGAGGACACGGACACAGATGTTCTACCTGTTACATGGCGGACAGGGTTTCTCATCTTACGGCCTTTGTGCCGCGCCGCTCGTACGGCCGCCGAGGATCCTCGGTGAGAGAGCGTTTAAAACGGAAAGCTACAGCCTAAGGGAGTCTTGTGTGAAGGCTGAACAACCATTAATGCTTCTATTAAATCGCTTGCAGCCTTTCACTCCCCTACACACACACACACACACAGTAATAGTGCACAGGGAAATATATGCTAATGCAGTCGAGGCGCCGCAGCCATTTGAAAGGAAATGGGCTCGAGAGAGAGAGAGAGAGAGAGAGAGAGCGCGAGCCTGAGGGGACGGTGCTACGGACTTCGGCTTAGAAAAATGTGATTTCATCTGCTTTAAAGTGCCCTTTATTGTAGAATGAGAAGGGGAAGGAGGGGGCACTTTATTTTGGAGGGACACATCAAAACAAGATGGCGTGGCGTAAGAGGAAATTTCAATCGATGCTCTCACGAGTGCGAGTTTTCAGACTGAAACACTCACTCGGTACTGGATTACACCGGAACGGTAACAGCGTGTTCCTCATCCTTCACTTTTTATTCCTTCCGTTGGTTAAGCAGCTGGAAGTTCCAGCCACGCCCACTTCCCATGTTGCGCACGTGTTCTTCACCTGTATTGTGACACGTGGTTTATGAAGTAATGGCTGTGCTGGTAGTTCACAGTGTCCTGTACGTTGTCTCGTTTGTGTGTGTGTGTGTGTGTGTGTGTGTTCGTTCATGCCGAGGCCTCGTCGAGCCACTTAGGCTGTTGGCCCGGAGCCAGCAGAGCTTTACGGGCTTCCTGTCCAGATCACACACTCTCCTGGGAAGAGGATCAGGTGAATGGCCGGTTATGGGCAAAGCTCTCGGAAAAGCAAACACTCCAGATTTAATTAGGCGCCTGGAAGAGGATTAGCGTGTGTGTGTGTGTGTGTGTGTGTGTGTGTGTGTGTGTGTGTGTGTGTGGGTTGGTGGGTGGGGGTGTTCAGCCTTGTAGCAGTATATATACACACGATATATACTTGGAACTGGATTTAAACCAGAAGTGGGCGTGGCCCTACCACGGTGAACCCTCCCACGGTACCTGGGGAAACACGTGTGGGGAAAACCTATACATATACACATATATATATATATATATATATAATCCAATGAATCTACTTCCTTCTCTTTCCCAAAACATAAAGTAACTAACAGCCTGATTTACCCCTCTAGGACCCGGACCAGGCAGTTACTAAGGATGACTAAAGGTGAATAAATCTGTGTTTGTACGTGAGCTGCATCACACGGTCTGAGATGAACGTTTTCGTCCACGTGACCCTGGGCTCTGATCTGAAAAAGATCCCATTCTCCTTCCTCGACCCTGCAGGAAGAGCAGAACTCGACACACACGTACGTACCTGGGTGCAGACGCAACCTGCCGTTCGACGTCTTCATATCTTGGAGCCGTGCGGAGCTCGGGGCCTCTTATCTGTACGGAGAGAGAAATCAAGTCATTTCCATTGTATCTGCACGACGCGTTTAACAGTACCGGCGGCTTTTGCACAAGTCCAGATGTGGATTTATATTTCGATGCCTAACGCACCATGAGCCTCGTCACCCTCGCGGCGTCTTAATCATACGACGGCTAACGTTTCGTGTTTGTTTACCAGCGGTCCTGACACTTTTATACGAGTCCTGGGACGAGCGTAAGACGGGCTTTCTGATTCCGGCAGCAGCTGTTTCGAGCGTCTGCGCTACCCAGGTGAGCAATCGTAGGAATCTTTAAGGTGGAGGACCGCGGGGATGGTGTGGAAAAAATAATAAAAAATCCCTCGTGTCTGCGTGCAAAGTGTGATCTTTAAACACAAAAGTGTCTCGCAGGGATTGAATACGGAGAAAGAGAACGCTAGAGATGATTTTGGGGAGAGGGGAGAGGGGAGGGGGGAGAGAGAGAATGCAGTAAAAGGTCAGCGAGATCGTGAGCGTGATAGACCGGCTCATATGGAGAATGACGGACGAGACGGACGAGCCCTCACTTTTCTCTCTCAGGCACTTCCATTCTTCTCTCTCTCTCTCTCTCTCTCTCTCGCAGCCCTATCAGTCGTTCTTTTATTGTCTGGTCACATTGAAGGGGGGGAGAAAAGGAAAAAAAAAATATATATAAAACGAGCGCCGTCTCCGGAGCTTCCTCGGCTCTTTCCATCTTCCGTGCTGCTTTATGAGGCGGCGAGAGATGAATAGCCGGGCTCATTGTTCCTGAGCCGCTCCTCCTAACTCCCTGCGGTTTTCTTCTAAATGCGCCGCGAGTGTCCTGTAGCCGCCGGGTCGGGGTCCTGACGCTCTTTCATCTCCTAGCCGTTTATATCTCGACTGCCGCGCTGTCCGGGGGGCGTCCGTTACGTCACCGTTCCGTAACCGCAGCCCGGACGGGCGTTTGCGTGATCGGTCTGGTTAACGTTTACGGAAGGAGTCTCCAGTGTAACGTGAAAGTATTATATATTTATGTATGTATTTATTTATTTATTTTAAAGGTGCGTCGTCCCGCCCCCCCCCCAAAAAAACGTTGGGTTTTGTTAACGAGAGCTGCACACTCGGGGTTTTGGGGAAACTCGGACAGGCAAGAAGCATCGACTCGACTCGTTAAGCCGCGCTAAACCTCGCCGAAGGGGGAGACAGGACCTCGGCTTAGGAGTCATGGCAACGGCGCTGCCAGAAAACAGCCGTGTGTGTGTGTGTGCGCGGTGGCCAGACTGAAATACAGACGCTGTGGATTGGGAACGCAGCTTAAATTCGGTTTGGCGGGTGCCGTGATGTCGACGCGGAAGACGTCGACGCCGTCGTTTAATTATATCCAAGATGTTCAGGACGCATTAAAAACACATTCGGAAGCGTTCGAATAAACAAAAAACAAATCGCTATCTCCATGCATTAAAAATACATTACGCTGTTACTGGGATGTCTGACCCCCCCCCGACACACACACACACACACACACACACACACACACACACACACACACACGCACACTCCCACATACGTAAACACACACATCTGGGATGCATGTGTACGCAACAGATTAGATTGATAGTATTTACGCCAAACCAGCTGCTCGATAAACACACACACGCGCACACGCACAAGGCCGTGCATTTAGAACTCACTGTTCGGCACTGAAGCATTTGGCCCACAGCTCCCCGATGATTCATGTCGGACGGCTTCAGCTGAATTATGAGAATTTACCGAGAGAAAAGAAGAGAAACGGCTCCGTGGGAACCTTCTCTTCCCTTTTAGCCGGAGGAACACGGAATCTAACGCGCCATCGTTTCTATAGCGACGCGCTACCCGACAGAATAAAACCGTCGTTCTCTCCGAGAGGTAGCGTGTAAACGTATCTGCGGAAGGAGTCGCCAGTGTCAGGGCTCCAGACGGCACGCTGTAACTTTTCTGACGTAAACGGAAACAACGGGACTGACTGTATTATACGGAACGATGAGGGGTAAGGTCACATGACTCTGCTGGATCATCAGGATAAACGGCTCGGGCGAAACTTCCTACTTCTGACCCGTGCAGGTTATAGATATCGCCAGACTAGTGTGAGGAAAGGAGAACGAACGCGCTTGACGTTCTGATCGTCCCGCCTCCTTTCCCCTCCTCGGAGACGCTCGAGACGAGCGTCCTGGACCTGTCGGGTTTTATTAAGTCGACGTGTTCATCACCAGACGCTCTGCCAGGCAAGCGCGACAGCCGCGTCAGACGAGCCGCTCGGCGTGAAAAAATAACGGCTAAAAAAAATGGCACACAAAACTTTTTTTATTCAGCGAAATATAAAAGAAATCAGTCCTAATGGAGAACACGGTCCTCTCCCGTTGCCCCGCCCTAATCTTCACTGCTCATGGGTGTGACCTCAGCAAACCCACGCCAGACGTGATCCGTTACGCGAGTCACGGCGAGGTCCTGATCGGCCCCCTACCGTCTCGGGT
Source organism: Ictalurus furcatus (assembly GCF_023375685.1). Classification (NCBI taxonomy): domain Eukaryota; kingdom Metazoa; phylum Chordata; class Actinopteri; order Siluriformes; family Ictaluridae; genus Ictalurus; species Ictalurus furcatus. The sequence continues at coordinate 1,642,404 of NC_071280.1, forward strand.
CTCGATCACGTTCTCAAAAGGGCTGCACCGTCTGCGGCTAACGAGTGCTGGGAGTCGGGGTGGCACTGCCCGCACTGCTCAGGGGGGGGCAGCAGAGAGCGATGAGGCGGCGAGATGTAGCCGGGTCTGTTTCTGGAGAGTTGTACAGCTAGCGTCGGCCCGGTTCGGGATGATGAAGGGAAGCGAGCGTTATAAACCGCACACGATATCACACAGCGGTGTTTCCTTCTCCACGGCTCTCATTCACACACACACACACACACACACACACACTATGAACAGTCTTGTTTATGCTCTCAGTGACGTAATGAAGGGAAAAGTTTCACGTGTGTGTGTGTGTGTGAGTGTGTGTGTGTGTTTCAGGGATAGTCCTGGTCTATTTTTCCTCCAGCGAGGCCGTGAGTTATAATTACACCGAGTATAATTGTGACCTTCGCTAAAGCCTTCAATCGTGTAGGACAGCGTAATGAGAACTACGGAGTCTGGCGTCTGGGCGGAACCCGGGCTGGGTCCGGAACGGAACGGAGCGACGACAGAGTTGTATTTATTTCGGGCGGAACAGCACGGCGACTATTTCGGGGTCAGACCTTCAGGGAGGGGATTCGCGGTCGGTTTAAACGGACCTCACGCGCCCTCTTTACCTGCGTTCGGTCTGACCTCGTTCCATCTTAAACACGCGGCGGTGTTTTTATTGACCGGAGGGTGCGCGCGATACCGGACGCAATCGACTGTATCGATACTTAATTACGTGGCTTAATTAAAAAGTCTTGTCAAATTGTAGTGGGTTTTAATTCCTTCGTGCGTCTCGTCCCGTTTCATCAATAACCGCTCGCACAAATCCGATAAACATGCAGGACTGTATCTGGCGTATATATATTTATATATATTTTACAGCGCAATCAAATTCTGGATTCTGATTGGTCAGAAGGTGTCGATTAGCTTTCTATAACAGCGGCTCTGACGGTACTTTCAGCTTCAACGCGAAGCACAGGTTTATATTCTTAACGCATCCACTTTAACACGTTAGCGTTTCTATAGCAACCGCCGAAACCTGTAATCGCCGCTACGGTGAAGTTTTCCGTAAGGCGCCGTTTGTTCAGCACGAACGGAAGGAGTCTCCGGTGTCAGACGGTCAAGCTTGAAGCTTTCCGACGTCATCATCATCATCGTCTTTTTTTTTCCATCATCGTTTTTTAGCTGCGTATCTGAACTTTAATTCCATACGCGGTTTAAAGAACGTTCTATCGAGTCGTCATGATCGACAGGTTGCTTTTTTAAAAAAAATAAATAAGTAAGGGAATGGTTTTCTCTTGGTTCGGGCGCTCTGATGTGGAATGTGATCTGGACTGGACTGGAGGGTTCAGATGTATATCTGTGTTTTATTCCTTCAAGTCCTTCTGGGAAGTCCGCGTACGGGTCGATTGATACGAGTTAATCTGGCCTCACTGACTGAAACGTGATCTGCTTTAGGCGCTACGGTCATATTCGGGGCCACCTTGACTTCTGTCATCGAATGAAGGGGGAAGGGGGGCGGGGCTTAAAGAGAGGGTCGGTTGTTATATCGGGCGAGTTCAAAACACCCGTGCGGCTGTCGATCGTCCTAACGTCACCTGTCGATTGGCTCATCTGGTGTTTTTTTATGGCGGGGGGGGGGGGGGTGTTACACATACGCAAAATGTGTGCACGTGTTACACGTGTGTGTGTGTGTTGTGTACATGAACTGTGACTGTATATGGCCTTTGGCGTAAGCAATTTCCCCAACCATGCTAATGGTGTCTGTGTGTGTGTGTGTGTGTGTGTGTGTGTGTGTGTGTGTGTGTGTGTATATGCCTGGAGGTAGTGTGGGAAGGTTCAGAGAAGTCAAGAGCTGGGCCAGACCTAAGCCTTAGGCACTGTACACACACACACACACACACACACACACACACACACCAGCCCAGAGTAACTAAGCAACACAGGCAGAAATATCTAAAAATACAAGGCGTGTTTAAAGGTTGGTGGTGAAACCGCTCCACACTAAAAACCTAACTGCTCATCACCACCCTCATCAAGACTGGAGCGAGATTTCGGGTGAGCGCACCAGCTGGAGAAGTAACGAGAAACGGATAAAAAGTAGGACGCGTCATTCTTCAGTACATAAAAAAAATAATAAAATACATTCATCGCTGCGGCGTAAGAGGAAGAGAACGCGTCAGGCCGCGCCGATACGGGAACGCGATCAACCCCCGCTCTGTGTGTGTGTGTGTGTGTGTGTTAAACAGGAGAGAGTTAAGTGTGTTAAGCAGAAGCAGATAAGAGTGAACAGCGAACAGATTAGCAGCAGAGCTTTCGATTTGGCCCGAAGAGCCCATCTAGATGAACCGTGATAATCTGCGCTTTGAATCAATGCTCTGAGATAACGCCACATACACCGCTTCCAGCCTGCAACACACACACACACACACACACACGCGCGGGGAGAGAGAACTAAGAGAAACGAGCGTGTTCGTGTTTGGTGTGAGGAAACGGGTGAAAAACGAAGCGAAACAAAGACAGGATGAATTTAGGAACGAAGGAAGACAGAAAAGAAGGCCGGCAGGGAGGAAGGACAGAAGGCGAGTGGGGGAAAGGAGGAGAGCAGAGACGGAGGAAAAAGAAAGGAGAACTGGAATGACGGAAAGTAAAAAGGGAACAAAGGAAATCGGGTACGTGACGGAAGAAAGGAAGGCAGGAAACGGGTTAGGAAGGAGAGCGAGTACATGAGATAGAGCGATGGAGGGAAGGAAAGAAGGTGGGGGGGGGAGGGAGGGAAGGGAGCGAATAAGTTTGAGGAAAAGAAAGGAGGAAATGACGTAGGTAATGAGGACGGGCGGGAAGGGGAAGGAACAGAAGGAAAGAGCGGTAGAGAGAAGGAAGGGAAGCAGGAAGCGTGGAGGAAAAGTAAGCAAGGGTGGAGCAAAGGAAAGGAAGACGAACGGCAGAAAGATGTGTAGGAGGAAGGACGGAAAGGTGGAGCGGTGGAAAACGGAGAGGGAAGGAGAACGGTAGGAAGGTCAGCAGGTCATAAAGCGGGTCTGAGAGGGAAGGCGGAGCTAGACAGAAAAGGAAAGGAGGAGCAACGGAGGGAAGGACAGTAAGCAGAAACGGAAGGAGAGGAGGAAGAGTGGAGGTGGAAAAGAGGAAAGAAGTAAAGCGAGTGTGCTGGAGAGGCAGGTAGAAGAGAGAAGGAAGGGTAGTTGGAGTCGGGGGTAGTCAGGGGGTAGTTATGAGGCCCGGACTCACCCGTGAGGGATCGTATTCCTGCAGCCGCTGTCCTGCCCCTGACTCGGCGTACGATGGAGAAGGTTTCATCTGCTGTAACTGACTCCGGATCTGCTGCAGACGAGCTTCATTACTGCAACCACGACACAGAGAACAGGGTAAGAGTGTGTGTGTGTGTGTGTGTGTGTGTGTGTGTGTGTGTGTGTGTGAGAGAGAGACACACCTCATATTGTCTCATAACCTTAGTGATACATCCCCCTCTAATAAACACTTCACACCACGGAATGTCGAATTCTGGATTCCGATTGGTCAGAAGGTTTCGAGTCACGTCCTACAGCAGCAGCTCTGAAAGTAGTTCCGGCTTGAAGGTCTACATTACCGTGCAGTAACAGCACATTCACACCACGTAAGAAGATACGCGGTGATTATACGGTTTTCTGGAAGGAGTCTCCAGTGTCGGCGAGGGGAAAAGCTGGAACTAAATGAAGGGGGATGTCGGGAAAGGGTTAGCGAGCGGGCTAGCTAGCTGTAACGCAAGTGATAGCAGGAACTAGTTTCACAACAGAAGCGTAAGCGTAAACGGATAAAAAGCGCAACACATGGTTCGTTCTTTTAAGGAATAAAGCTTTGTCGGTGTAAAAACGTCAGGAAGTGCTGTCACGGGGGGAAAAAAAAATCCAGTTCATCGTCAGATATCTCAGTCACAAACAGTCATTAGCGCGCGTGTATGCTCAGCGGCGCGTGCCGGAGGGGAACCCGGGCCTCGGCGCGTCCATTAGCCCCTCCCACACAACACAATTACAGCTGCCATTTTGATGGAGAGCGCAAATGTGCAACACTATCAATGTTTAATTAGCCTCCCGCCACGCACACGGCCTCCCTATATGAATCACACGCTTATCAGCCTCATACGTACTCGAAACACTCTACACGGTCTCCAGAGTGTGTGTGTGTGTGTGTGTGTGTACATATATACATTTCTAGCAGTTTCGATATGAACTTATCTGACTGTTCATTACCGAGAGATGATCTTGTTTCTTCATTACTTTATAAAACACCTGTGTGTGTGTGTGTGTGTGTATGTGTGTGTGTACGTATTGGACGTGGAATTAGAAAAGGAAAAGACACGCGCACACACACACACACACACACACACACACACACACACAGGTAAGAAGTCACCGATCTGTCATCGCTCGTTAATACAGCGCGGGGTTTCTTTTGAGAATCTGAGTAAAGGTCGGACGGATAATCTTTCCTTCTGTCCGAGATCTGACTCTGAAGACAGAACTGGAAGTAAATTCTTCTCACAGGTTCTTATTCGACTCCTCAAGCTTTGTCAAGCGTGCACACACACACACACACACACACACACACACACACACACACACACACACACACTATCATGCTTACAGAGAACTACATCTTTTGTCAGCGAGCACTGATTTCCCCTCCCCCTCCACACCCCGCCTCCCCTATCTACCCGCGTGCTGCACGACGCCGTCTTTTCCGACGGGTCCGTAATCTAAAGCGGCGCGCGTCCCGGAGCCGACCCGTCACTGGAGAGTTAATAAACACGTCCAGCGTTTAATTACGCTGACGCTCTGGAGTGACCTGATCCACACACAATCCACACACTTAGAGCTCCTGATAAAGTTCAGGTGGTCGATAGAATGAAAACAAATCGAGTAAAAACCCGGCTGGATCGGTCGAAAAAAACGGGACCGGCGCGGTCTCGAGCAGCAAACACAGCAAATCAAATAGTCTGTCTTCACCGAACCAAACTGGGGGGGGTGGGGGGGGGGGGGTTACAGATGTACCCCATGTAGAGCAGCTTGAAGAATTTAATAACAGTGAAATCAGAATCTTGTCAAGTCTTGCAGAGTCGATCAGAACCAGGAGCAAGCTCCAACTCGACCAGAAACAAACCAATTACCATCTAGATTGGTTTCAGGTAAACAAGCGGAAATGGAACGGTTTCACCCCGAGGAAGCGGAAATGGAACGGTTTCACCCCGAGGAAGCGGAAATGGAGCGGTTTCACCCCGAGGAAGCGGAAATGGAGCGGTTTCACCCCGAGGAAGCGGAAATGGAACGGTTTCACCCCGAGGAAGCGGAAATGGAGCGGTCCACGTCAGGATCGGTTTCACCCTGAGGAAGCGGAAATGGAGCGGTCCACGTCAGGATCGTTTCACCCTGAGGAAGCGGAAATGGAGCGGTCCACGTCCGGATCGTTTCACCCTGAGGAAGCGGAAATGGAGCGGTCCACGTCAGGATCGGTTTCGCCCCGAGGAAGCGGAAATGGAGCGGTCCACGTCAGGATCGGTTTCGCCCCGAGGAAGCGGAAATGGAGCGGTCCACGTCAGGATCGTTTCACCAAAACAAACGGAAACGGATTCACCCAAAAAAAACAAAAATGGAACACCTCTAGATGAGTTTCACCAAAACTGAAACAAATTCCATTCCCCAAGAAGAACCCCCGACACCAGCTCCATCTAGAGCAGATTCCGCTGTTAAACCAAATCCTGAAGCTCTTCTCTCCTCGTTCAACCAGAAACAGGTCCCTCGGCATCTAACGAACGGACGGCATCCACAGCTTCACCGCGCCACTCTGCCAGGAGATCTAACCAAATTAAACGGGAGAAGAGCCAAGAGAAGCTGCGGCAAAGAATTCTAATTGGCTGTAGTGAGGACCCGGAGGTCCATTAGGCTGATTAATAGGACCTGACTCTGACTCAGACCTGATATCCGAGGGAACATGAAAGACTTCTCCTCACATCTGTTCTTTCCTGAAGTTAAACCGATATCTCAGAGTCGGGGTCATAAAAAAACTTTCCACATGAACTGCTGCTTGAGTTCCTGCACTTTTACCCCTCACTGTGACACGTATGAGAGAGAGAGAAGGGCAGAGTGAGATAGGAGAGAAAGATTGAGAGAGATAGAGCGTGATATGGAGAAATAAACAGAGATAGAAGGAGAGATAGAGAGAAGAGCAGAGCGAAATAGACGGAGAGAGACAGATATGGTGAAATAAACAGAGAGAGACACAGATAGATGAAGGAGACAGGGGCAGAGCGAGACAGAAAGAGAGAGAGAGAGAGAGAGAGAGAGATGTACAAACTATACAGAGAGAAAGAGAAGGAGAGAAGGCCAGAGCGAGAGAAGGAGAGATAGATAGAGCACGATGTGGAGAAATAAATAGTGAGATAGAAGGAGAGAGATATGGCAGATACGGTGAAAGAGAGAGAGAGCCAGAGTGAGACAGAAACAGAGAGGGAGAGGGAAGACGAGGCAGAGAGAAAGATGAAGAGACAGATGCACAAACTATAGAGAGAGAAGGGAAGAGAGTGGTAGAAAGAAAGAAGAAAGACAATGAGAGAGAGAGAAAGAGAAAGCAACAGAGACAGATGGAGAAAGAGAGAGACACAGACAGATGGAGAGAGAGAGAGAGAGAGAGAGAGAGAGAGAGTTTGAGGAAGGAGGGACAGTAATTAAGCTTCATTCTAAAGAAGATGAGACATCAGCACTCGGGGAGAGGGAGACAGAGTCATGCTGTTACTTTGCGGTTAATTGACCATATCCTACGATCTCTCTCTCTCTCTCACACACACACACACACACACACACACACACACACACACACACACACACACACACACACTTGCTGTCGTTGCTCTGGTTCAGGGAAGCCATTTCCCCAATGTGTTGATTTACAGAAAATACAAAGAGATAGTTAAACTCTAATGGCGTGTTTATGGCCAATTGGTTACATCAGGGAGTTTAATGTGTGTGTGTGTGTGTGTGTGTGTGTGTGTGTGTGTGTATAAGAATGGTAGTGTTTGTGTGCACTATGAAGAACGCTGGAATTACACAGTGATGCGTTTCCATAGAAACAACCCCAATAAGTGAATAAAGTGAATATGAAAGGAATGAAACAAAGAGGAGAATAAACGAGTGCGGCGTGATGAAGCGGAGTCGGTCTTACCGTCCCGTACATGTCGATGTTTGACTAATGAAAACGTTATCGCGGTTAGCGTGAGACGAACCAAACACTTTGGGATGTGTTGTGGATTCATTTCCTGTAAGTCGTAAGAGGTTTTTAGACCTTTACCTCTCGGGTGTCGGCTGCGAGGGAGGCTTTATCTTGTTGACTTTGGCGTAGAGTCCTTCCCGTGGGTCCTCACTACTCGGGGGCATGTTGTAGGCGGGGCCTGTGGGTGGGACATAATGAGGAGCGGGCATGCGGTTTGGATAGGAGGCGTGGCTAGGAGGGGGCGGGTCTCTGAAGTTATTGATGCGAGCGTAGTTCGGGTCGAAATCGTCGTCTTCCACGTCGGGCAGGTGTCTGCGGGACGGAGCCGGCGCGTCCGCTTCCGTGCTGCGAAATACAAAGACAGACGTCGATCCTTTAACAGGGTAGTGAAATGGAATTTTCCTCATAGCAGGATTGTTTTTCAACTTACGACATTTCTGGCTCGCTCTTATTGAACTCCTCTTCACTCAGCGATCCCAACTTTCCCTTCGATTTGTTCTTTTTGCCAAATCTAGAAAGAGAAAAAGGAGAAGAAGAAGAAAAAAAGAAAAAGTAAAGAGCGATGATTAGACCTGGGCGACGTTCTGGAACGTCCCTCGACCCCAAGACTAAACAGAATCAAACCTTTCCCTGCGAGATTCCCGACATTTTCCCCGTGGAATTCTGGTTATAATCCCCAGATCCGGTCTGGATTTCAGAGTGTTTCCTTTTATTATTATTATTATTATTATTATTTATTATTTAAGTAGCGTCCTCGCTCTGATGCGGCGGACAGGAAAGGACGACGGTCGGAACGAGAGGAAGAAAAGACAGAAAGAGGAAGGTGGGCGTTTACGGGTTGGACACGGGAGCGAGCGACGACGGGAACGTGAATAACAGTCGTGAAAGGGTTTCCGGTTCACCGGCTGGAGCGACGTGCAAAGATTTCACAGCGTCAGCATGGCTCTCTCGTTTCACGCTCTGAAGCGGAAGCCTCCGCACATCATTACCATATCAAAATCAAAGCAGAGAGAAGTCGTTTCTGACAAACGTGATGGTCAATAACCGAGGAAATGATGCTTCAAGGTCCATTTTAGCTAGAAGGGTCTATTAATAATAAGGCTGGACATCCAATTTGTCAGGATCTAAAGCAGCTACAGGATCGACTAGCGCGCTAGCTCGGTCTCGCTCTTGAACGCTCGGATCGGCGATGCACTTCGTTTTCTGGTCTTCAGAAATAAACGGCATCCCTCTGAACGTCCTGCTAGTCTGCGTCATTACTCACCGTTTTCTTTGTTTGACAAATCTGCTTCCCAACGTTTCATTCTTTACAATCATTTCCGTAAGTTTCTCTTACGTTGCAATCTGGAACGTCGATGAAGACAGATATTAAAGATGTAAATGAACCGCACAAATCAAGAAACAATCGGATTGAAAATTAGCTCAATAACTTTATATGGCTTTCAACGTCGCGCTTCAACGAGATCCGAGACGTTCTGATTGTTAAAAATTCTAATATCCCCCAAATGTTTGTTTTTAATAATATTTTTAGCCGAAATTCCTGAAGACACCGGGATACGTCATGAAGAATCTCAGGCTTTTTCAAAATTTTTTTTTAATCAAGGTGTTTACTGCACCATGATGTTCCTCAAATCTTTTGGGAGAATGTTCTGTGAGAATGAGTGGAAAGTGGAACTGTTTGGAAGACAGGAGTCACGTTATATCTGGCGTAAACCAAACACGGTATTCCACAAAAAGATCATCATACCGACAGTCGAGCATGGTGGAGGCGGTGTGATGGTGTGGGGATGCTCTACTGCTTCAGGGCCTGGGCAACTTGTAATAATTGAGGGGAAGCCCGAATTTTGCTCTCTACCAGAAAATCCTACAGGAGAACGTCCGGTCTTCAGTCCGTAAGCTGAAACTCAAGTGCGACTGGATGATGCAGCGAGACAACGATCCAAAGCGTAGGAGTAAATCCTCGTCCTAGAGATAAGTAAAAGTGTGTAGACTGAGCTCCAGATATCAGAAGCGTTTGGTTGGTGTTTTTGCTGCTTAAGGGGGCAATTAGTTTTTCACACGGCTGACAGGTGTTAACTTTTTTTGCTTCAATTAAAAAAAAAAAAAAAAAAAAAAAACACAACTCAGCTTCCCCTTGTTTCATGTTGTATTTTGTTTGAAGATGTAAATCTATTTAGTACGGGATACACACTCTAGAGGAGGCGCACTTGCTGAACAGCGTTATATAGAAATAGAAATAAAAGGGATAAGAAATGAGGTTCGGCGCTAGCCGTGTGCGGTTGTTAACGTCGTCGTCGTCGTCGTCATTATTATCATCAGGCGGCGTGGAGCTCGGTTCACTTCATTCCCATGTTCTAACATCAGAGCAGACAGAAAGCTCATTAGCATTGCTAGCATTATTGGGTCGAGGTATGTGGCCCTGGGAAATATGCCATGCTAATCCAACTGAGCTAATGGGCTACAATGGGGTTATTAATAAGGGTGAGCTGGTGCTGTAAGAGATATTTTGGAGATCACAGGATTCCTGTTTGCATAAAAACACCGCCATCTGTCCGACCCGACGTCGCTCTTCATGAAATAAAATCCGGTTTTAATTAACGTCTACGAACTAGTTGTGATTTTCCCATTTCGGTGATCTTATCTTACCGCTGGGAGTTGTATTGCCAAAACCAACACCCTTCCCTCACCCCACCCGGCAGACACCTCCGGAGGAAGCGGAGACGCTAACGCAGGGCTGATCGTTATGTGTGCATATATTAAAGTCTTCCTCTGCCGTGTTGGGTTTAAAACTGGATCGGTTTAATTAGGTGGAGCTGTCGCAGAGCACAAAGCCACGCTCGCTCCGTCTTCAACACACGTCGAGAGAGAAACATTTCCACCATGCGGTGATCCCTCGTCACGGGAAAAAGAACGCCGAGCCGATCCCGACGCGGCTTTCTGGACAGACGAGCCGGATCCGCGGAGGCCCCGCCTCTCAAACGACGGGACCGGACCGGATCTACCGCGAACGTCTTGGTACCGGATACCACAGCGCACCTCCAGCAGTCCTGACGAGTCCATGGCTCGATCGTTTGGATTATTTTTTTATAATAACCTCGTCGGTTCTGCGCTTAAGTTTACAGATGGAACACACAGAATAACGAGAGGACGACTCTGTACAGAACAACAGTCGCCATCGTTATCAACCCTAATGTCCGCAGCGCCGAGGGAAAAAAATGAAATCTAATTAAAGCATTCTGGATCTGGCATACGCACCCACCCACCCACCCACACACACACACACACACACACACACACACACACACTTATCCAAGTTTATCCACTCACAAAGTCATACACACCAAAGCAGGATAAAGCCTATAGCACGGAGAGCGTTCTCAAAGCGCTTTTTTGTGACGAGCCCCATCTGAAGGAAAAGAAATCTAAAGTAAGAGCAAACGCACGACGCTCCCCAGGCGTGAGACTGCAACAAATAAATAAATAAACAAACAAACAAACAAAAATTTAAACATAAGTAGCTTAGGAAGAAATCATAAGCACTACCGCGGAGAGAACGGCTAATCTCGCCGCAGAAAAAACCTTATTCTTTATTTATTTATTTATCTCTATTAAGAGTGCGGCGTATTTTTCGACTGAGACCTCCGAGGACTTAAACGCTGTCTGGGACTGAACTTCTTAAGGCTGGCGAGGAAGACAATTCGGGGGGAGAAAAGCAGATACTTAGTCGGACACAATGAGGAGTGCGAGTGGAACGTGCGAGCAGAGGGCTGGGGATTAAACGCGAAAATAATAATTAGGCTTGAAAGTGCAGCGCGGTGGATAATCCCGCTAAATCCAGGCCTTTAGAGACAGGTGAAGAAATCGGATACGTTTGTGCCGTTTTGTTTTTTTTCTTCCACCCCCATTTCTAAAGAAACCGACAGCGGGAATATTATTTTAATCACGTTCATTCTGGGTTTAAGACGTTCGACTGACCGCGGAAGTGGAAACGACGTCACCGGAAACCCGGACGCCTCCGTGCTCCTTTTCTGTTAGCGACAAGCTAGCCAGCTAACCCGCGACGAGTGACGTATATTCACCTGCGTACGCTAAAGCGTGCTACTGTGTTTACTCTCGAGCGGCCATTTCGATTTGACGTCACTGGGGGTGAGGAGTGTCCGTAAAGTTTCCCCAGCTGAAGGGGGGTGTTTACGTTGGCCTTTCGTAGTCCGACCTTTAAGTGTCGCATGCGGAGTAGGGGCGATCTAGAACCCTGGAGGGAACCCTTCTGGGGGAAACTTCAAAAAAAAAATTCCACGTAGATGGTTTCTACTTCCCAAAAGGCTCCGAGATCCGGACAGAGACCCCGTTATACAACTCGTTTAGGAATTTTGTGCGATGCGTGGCAGCGTCGGGGTTTGAGGGAAGGCTTCCGTGGTCTGTAACGGTCCATGTTCAAGTCGTTTGTCTACAGTGGAACCTGGAGTGCGTGTGTATACGGGGTCTTACGGAAACCACGAGGGGTCTGGTGGGGAAAAAAGCCGCCAGTTGTGTGTTTAAGTGAAAGTTTACATTCATACTTTCTTTCTTCCTATTCTAGGGAAAAAAAAAACCCCCCAGGTTCCTCAGGAGTTCTACAGACGGTCACAGGGTTAAGAGCTCCTTCAAACGGACAAACCCGGGAACCCATTCTCTCCAGCCTGGGATGCCATTTTGGAAGACATGAATTCAATCCTGACATTCACTGCTAAATGGATCAATTTAAATGTAAAAATAATAAAAATAAATAAGTCATTAGCAGACGTGTGTGTCCGTCATGGTCACGAGCTTCGACTACAACGCTGGAGACCTTGACTGGCGTATCAATCCCAGATGCTCTGCGCCGTCATCTCCAATAGAGTGCGCGTTAATCAGGATTCGCCGGTGGCGCGGACGCCGCGATGGAGTACGATACGCACGTCAATCATCCGTACGCATGTGGACAGCTTTCACGACAGTCTATTTCACTGACTGTAGCATTATATATATATATATAATATAACTGTCTCTCAAAGCGAGGAGGAGCTGATCATTTGGAGATCGCGACTGCGAGAGGCCCGGCGTAAATAAATCAATAAAATAAATAAATCAGAGTCGGCGCCTTGGGTCAGTATTTGCGGCAGGAAGGTTGAGTGTATTCAGAGGCCGGTGATGCACCTGCGCTTTCGGTTCATTCTCCAGTTGTAAGGTTTGCGCGTCTTTTCTTTTTTTGGCGGGAAAACTTGTTCGTTTGCTGTCGAATATAATGCGCTGTAACATGACAGTAAGAAAGAATTGAAAATAAAATAAAGCGAGATTTCAACAGTCGCACGCTGATAGACGGACGAGAGGGCGGAAAGCACTGAAGTGAACGCTGACTTGTAGTCTCGTCTAATTTAACGACACGGCCTCCGCCCGCGCTAGAAATAAGATAGCACTTGATCCAGCACATATTATTATTATTATTATTATTATTATTTTGGTGATATTAAATCACGACGTGTGAGAGATCTCTGCTTTCTTATTTTTAATTTACTACTTTGATTTGAGGAATTAATAATATATGACGGCGTAGTTGTTTTGTTGAAAATGAAGATGGCTTCCACTCCAGGGTTCTTCTGGACTAAAGGGGCAACACTGTGCATTCTTTAATACGGTCATATTTATGATTTTTTTTGTTTTTTTATGTAGGGAAATAAATGACAAACACTTAGCTGAAGCTAGCAAATAAAAACCAAATGAGCACAACCTCTGATTAAACGAGTAGGACTCTGGGATGCGAAACCGAACGCTAATATTTAATTCTACAGGATTTGCGTTTGATGCCGTCATAGTTGGCACTTGCGCTCGTCATAACCGTCTGTTTCGAGAAAGTTATCCATCCATTTTTTAAAATTTTTAAAGGGTTTAAAAAGTCATTTCATTTGGAGTTCGTATTCACTTGGACTTGTGGCTCAGATCTAAGCTGCTAAACGTCTACTGTCTGTTGTTGTTGTTGTTGTTGTTGTTGTTTTCCCTGTCTTTAAAGGGTTATGTCTAATAAAAAAAAAAATGAAACTTTGTTCTGAAGCCCAAAGCAGAAAATACTTGGATTTCCTGTAAGAGTTGAACATTAGCCATATGACACGAGTTAAAAAATGGTTTTCATTAACCAAATGGTGCTGGGATTACAGCCAAGGCCTGAACCACTTACAAATTAATATTAATAATGTACTACACACACACACACACACACACACACACACGCCCTCGGGCTCTCAAGCACGTTAAAGTGAAGTAAAGTCGCTAATAAAGTAAATATTTTTATTTCATATGGTATTTAGATAATATTTACAACATAGTGACAACAATAAAACGTGTATATTTTACTACAGATTAGCCTTACAGCACACACGCACACACACACACGCACACACGCCTAGAAATAATCACATGATCCGTATGTGGATAATAAACGTACGGCGTATAAACCTTTGACACGTTTTTCACACGTAGGGCCCGTTTTTAATTTTGACACCCGACTCATTTCTAGCGTTGTGCGGCGTGTGATTTTGACTCGGTTCGTTTATTTTCATGATTCGTTTATGTTTGAATGTGATTTCGTCACGATTTATTTCTTCGAACACGTGATTCTGTCACGAGATTTCATTCCCTGTATTTATTTTCATGATTCGTTTGTTTCCACGTGACACTTTTTTTTTTTTTTCCTTTAAAGACGATTCATTTTCATGATCCGTTTATGTTCGTGTGATTCTTTTTTTTTAACAAACGATTCATTTCCCCTGTTATTTATTAACATATATGATTTCTTTTCACGTGACCAGTTTCATTTCATTTAAACATGATTTATATTCGGGATTCATCTATTCTAACATGATGTTCTTAATGACTCCTTTACTTCCACATGATTCATTTGCACTGATTCATTTGCATTTGTAATGTCCATACAGGGTTTTGTTTATTTATTTATTTATTTATTTATTTAATCTTCACATAAATATGATGTCATTTTTGACATAGCGGTTTTCTTTTTACTCGATTCATTTACTTTCACGTGGTTTTTTTTTTTTTTTACATGATTCATCTACGTTCAAGTGACGCATGCATTTCCACAAGATTTTGGAGATAATTAAACTTGACCACGTGATTCATTTCATTTGGCGTCGTGATTTCCCCATGATGGCCTATTCTTACCGTGATGTCGCGTGAGATCAGGGCACGAAGTCTGCGTCTGTTCTCCACACGGTATAATCGCGCGTTAGTCGCAGAAGCACACGTGAAACGCGTGCAGCCTGGTCACGTGTGCAGTGTGTGCGTGTGATTTCCATAAGGCTGAGGAAGGAAAAGAAGAGGTAGGTGGAAAAGCGATGATTGTTCTTTTACAGCTTGTGATAGAGGCTGTGCGTGTTTCAGGAGAGAAGCAGGAGAAGGCTGCTGTGGAAGAAAATAAATCAAAAGCGCTCTGATCCTGAAACATTCTCATTTTCGTATTTTTAAAATGACGGTCTCGATTTTACTCGTTAGGTCTTTTGTCACGCCGCGTCATTCAAGCTTCGGGTACAATTTTGAATCGGCAAAGCAGCCCGGAACCACGACACTACCGCCACCATGCTTCACAGCGTACATGAGGTTTTGGCGATGTGAAAATCCTTCCCCCTCCCCCCAAACTCCAAAAACAGAGTTAATGCACCATTCGCTATTCTCCGTCAGTTCTTAAAAAATCCTCTATGTCTTCTGTTGGTACTTTTAGGTTCTTTGAAACATTGTGCATGTTGCAGTTTTGTTGGAATCTTCGCAGTAGTAGTTATTAGCTGTTTTTATTATTAAAAACGTATACACACACACATACATATATACGTATACACACGCACACACATATACGCATATGTTTGTATTATTTTTTTTTTTAAATCTGACTTGAATGGAAAACGCAAAAAAAAAAAAAAAACATTTTACACGAGGTATTTTTTATTTTTTTTTTGGACAATTTTCCGACATTCAATTTTTTCATTATTATTATTCTGAAATGATTCTTTATTCGAAAGCGAAATCTGTTCTGAGAGAAATTTAGTTACTTGAGAAAAAGTTTCTATGCGGATGTCGTGTTTCACTGATGTAATAGTACGTAACACATAGCGACTTTATACGATTATCAGCATTTATTTATTTATTTTTTTTGTTTTCTTACCTAGCAGTGCTGAGATTTTAAAAACGCAGAACATGTGAGATCCTTGGTAATATAACGGACATGTAAGTATAGCCTTGCTTAAAATAAACCTGCCACGTGTTAAATCTGAGAGGAGCAGCGCTGGGACAAGATGTAGTTATATAAAAAAAATAAAATAAAAAAAAAAAGAATAAAAAATCTGCAATTTTAAAGTCCACTTTCCTATGATGCAATACACGAAGACACAGTGCAACTATCCGAAGCTCATTAAATCCGCCAAAGTTTACTGCGACGGGTTAGGGTAATAATTTTTATTTTAGTTTTTATTTTTTTTTAAATAACATGATTGGCAAGCGCTATTTCTTTTAGAGCCTTTCAAAAGTGCGTCACATTCAGTAAGGCTTTAACGTAAAGCTCAGATGAAGCCGTCCCCGACAAACAAACACTGAAGACAGAGACCGCCATGACCAATTAGGTGAGCCCGGGCTCATAAATATTTATGATCGCGCATATCTTCAATCCGAAAAATCTGAACAGGCGCCTTTTTTCTTTTTTTTAAACTTCAAAAAAAACCGACAGCGCTTGATTGACAGAACACGTCCACGCACACGAATGAGGAAATCATAACAGTATTGAGGGGGGGAAATTGGAGGAATACGCTTTAATAATCGGCTTCGGCGTGATAGCATTTTATAATTTCATGCTCAAATGGGAAAAAAAATCCCGAGGAGATATGAAGCGAGCGCCTGTAAACATATGCAAAACGGACAGTATTTACATGCAAAACACCAAAATGTGCTGTTTCTCCCGCGCCGCTTCTCATTTTAAAGGACAAAATGTGTACGGACACTTCTCTTTTTCTTGCTATAGCATGCGGTTTAACTGCATTTGTGCACTTTATAAGCGTAAAAAAACCCCCTCCGGTGTCCACTCTTTACCGACAAAATCACACATCCGTGAGCGTAGGGTCTTAATATGTGATTCCGTGTGGGTCAGACACAACAGAACTGTGCATTTCAGCATGCTGTGTGTGAAACTGGCGAGATTGTGAACGATATTAGATCATGGGGAAATAATGAATGAGAAAATCACAAGAGACACCTCATTCACCTTCAGATCGTATCTGCATAATTACTCCGGTGTGACGAGAGGAAATATAACGGCAGGTTCGGTGCTGAACGGGTTGGGGATATATAATCGCTCACACACGGCTGCTGCTAATCTGGCAGTTATTAGTGTTTTTATGAGCTGCCGTAGCACTGAATTACTGACGAGTCCCACTGTTCATGTCTCTCTGCGGAGAGGTAACACTGCTAACGAGAAAATCCAAGCGAGCGGAGAGAAAAACACCGTTTTAACATAAAAACCTCGGAATATCTCATAATAATAGGCAACCTAATAATAATAATATGCAACCGCTGTAAAGTTACAGCAAAATAATATGAGACTGCTGTAAAGTAACGGCGAATGAAATAATACGCGACTGCTGTAAAGTAACGGCGAATGAAATACTATGCGACTGTTGTAAAGTAACGGCGAATGAAATAATATGAGACTGCTGTAAAGTAACGGCGAATTAAATAACAGGCGACTGCTGTAAAGTGACAGCAAAATAATACAAGATTGTTGTAAAGTAACACCGAAATATTAGGGGACTGCTGTAAAGTTACAGCAAAATAATACACGACTGCTGTAAAGTTACGGCAAAATAATACACGACTGCTGAAAAGTAACGGCGAATGAAATACTACGCGACTGCTGTAAAGTTACGGCAGAATATTACGCGACTGCTGTAAAGTTACGGCAGAATAACACTCGACTGCTGTAAAGTTACGGCAGAATAATATGCGACTGCTGTAAAGTTACGGCAAAATAATACGCGACTGCTGTAAAGTTACGGCAAAATAATACACGACTGCTGAAAAGTAACGGCGAATGAAATACTATGCGACTGCTGTAAAGTTACGGCAGAATATTACGCGACTGCTGTAAAGTTACGGCAGAATAATACGCGACTGCTGTAAAGTTATGGCAGAATAATATGCAACTGCTGTAAAGTAACGGCAGAATATTATGCGACTGCTGTGAAGTTACGGCAGAATAACACGCGACTACTGTAAAGTTACGGCAGAATAATAGGCGACTGCTGTAAAGTTACGGCAAAATAATACATGACTGCTAAAAAAAAGGACGGCGAATGAAATACTACGTGACTGCTGTAAAGTTACGGCAGAATAACACGCGACTGCTGTAAAGTTACGGCAGAATAATACGCGACTGCTGTAAAGTTATGGCAGAATAATACGCGACTGCTGTAAAGTAACGGCAGAATATTATGCGACTGCTGTGAAGTTACGGCAGAATAATAGGCGACTGCTGTAAAGTTACGGCAGAATAATACGCGACTGTTGTAAAGTTACGGCAGAATAATACGCGACTGCTGTAAAGTTACGGCAAAATAATACACAACTGCTGAAAAGTAACGGCGAATGAAATACTATGCGACTGCTGTAAAGTTACGGCAGAATAACACGCGACTGCTGTAAAGTTACGGCAGAATAACACGCGACTGCTGTAAAGTTACGGCAGAATAATACGCGACTGCTGTAAAGTTACGGCAGAATAATACGCGACTGCTGTAAAGTTACAGCAGAATAATACGCGACTGCTGTAAAGTTACGGCAGAATAATACGCGACTGCTGTAAAGTTATGGCAAACGAAATAACGTGCAACTGCTGTAAAGTAACGGCGAAATACGACTTGTGGTCTAATGACATACTGTCTAACCTAGCAATGCTAAAATTGCTAGCACCTTACTGTAAAGTTTACAATAAGTGTAAGTTTACAGCGCACTGCCAGACAGTCAGAAAGTTCACAGAAATAATGAAATAACGCTAGCTCACAGGAAGAAGCGAAATGAAGTAAATTAAAGCATCACCATTTCAGCACATCACAGATTACTGTCAAAGTCTGCATCCTGCATGTAAACAAGCTTTCTAATCTAATTCCACGATGCCCGAGTAGGAGCGGAACGGCTGCGCTAACAGGCTTGGGGTCAAGTCGGAATTGGTTTTCCTCCAAACTGTGATGTCGAAAGCAGTCGAGATGGATGGATGGATGGATGGATGGACGGATTTGTTGGGGTTTTTTTTTTTTTTTTGTATCTTGAGAGGTGTTCAGTGTGTAGATGTGTTTCCCAAGTCTACCTCGAGTTTAAACCTGCTTGAACTCTGATACTACTCCATTAACCTTTTTGAACACATCTTCACGTCCAGGCCGCCGTGATTGGCGCTGCTTGATAATCGAGATGGAATCAAAGTGCTACAAGCTCTAGGGGCACTTCAGTCGGGTTCGCGAGAAGTCCGAGAAGCTCGTTAAGCCTCCGCGACTGTCTAGCGGAACTAATTAAGCATATCTATAAAACAAGAACGCCGACATGACCTCGTAAGCCGTCTATAAGCAGCATTTTTCGCCTTGGAGAAGAGGGAAATGATTTCTGCACCAACCGTGCGTCCTACTCGCGTTCGCAAAGATAATAAAACGCCACTTTTTTTTTTGTTTACTTTTAAAAGCAGCCTCTAATTTTCACAACAGACCAAACAGCGAATTTTCTTCAAGGTCCTACTTCAGCAGCCCGTAAACAAATCCCTGCTCATTTAAAGAGGAAGAAGCTAAACGATCACTTCCAGTGTGTCGTGCTCCATCATTACCCGACGTCTCTCACAGGGCCAGGGATTATTCTCATAGGGTTTCCGTTTAAAGTCTTCTGTCTTCCGAAGAAAACCACAACGACGACGCAACGTCGCGATTGAGACCGCGAGTACGATTACGGCGTAGCATTATGCTCAATTACGCTCTGTTTCACGTTCCATAACGAGGCGCCGAGTAGAAACGCCAGCTCGGGAAGCAAGTCAGTGTGTTGGAGTTGGAAATGAAACAACTGGCTGGAGTTAGCGAATGCTCTTGGCAGGTTCTTCAGAAAAGGAAAAGGAACAGCAAGCGACGCTCTTCATTCCAACAGAAATAAATGCGTCTGGCTATGATCTCATGGGGGAGATCCGTCCTCTCCGTAACGCGCTAGTCATTTCTTGACTGACGAATGAAAATGGCTTCCAAAACACCGATGTTCAAATTACAGGATGGTCAAGATAAACCAGCCAATCAAAACGAGTCGCTAGTCCTGTGGACGCCACACATCTTTGCATGCCTTTAATTACTGCAGTTCAGTAATTACCGCTGGGCCTCGGTGTGCAGCTGCGCCAGGGGGCTCTCACTAATCTTACTCGAGCGCCGTTCCACATCGCTTCTGCCCTGAGGTCAACAGCAAGGCTATTTCTTTCCGGATTTTAACTTAAAAACGATGTTAAATCGGTGCTTGCTTTAAAGCGGAATTCGTTTGTAATTGATTTCAAATTTTCTGGAAAGCTCGGTGGTAAGGTGGAAGAGGGAAAATAATTAAAAAGCACCGAACCGTGCAGGGGAAAGGAGACATCGACTACCGTGGCTCACGTGGTTATGTGAACCGTTGATCGTGTGGAGGTATGGGAAAACCCTTTGGATGGCGCTGCGGCGGAGTTCTGGGGGAAAAAAAAAACCCCAGCCAAACAAAAGATGAAAAAAAAACAGGTTTGAACAAAGTTTTGCGAACACCTGACCATCAAACCCCGTATGTAGTTCTTCCTCAAACTGCTGCCACAAAGTAAGAACACCACAATCGTACGGAATGCCCAGGTACGCTTTAGTATTAGTTTCCCTTCAGTGGAACCAAGAGGCCCAAGCCTGTTCCCGAGTGGCACAAAGCCAGCCCCATGAAGACGTGCTGCGTGAAGGTCGGAAGGTAGAAGAACTCGTGTCCTGCACAGAGCCCTGACCTCGACCCCACTGAACACCTTCGGGGTGAACTGGAGTCTCCTCGACATCGCAACGTCAGCGCCTGACCCCGACCTCACTGACGCCCTGGAGGCCGAATGAACACGAATCCCCCACGGCCACGCCCCAAAATCTAGCAGAAAGCCTTCACAGACGAGTGGAGCTTATTTCATTCCATGACGCGTCATGTTTCTGTCTCTGCATCCAGACAGGGTTTCCTTCACCCCCAAGGATCTCAGCTCACGTTAAAATCAACAAAAGGCGTTCTTTTCCAAATGTCGACCCAAATGTCCCACGAACGTCTTAACGAACGCTACACGCACAGGATTCTACACCCAGCTCCAGATGTTCCCATCATTTGCTTGGAAATGTGCTGAAATACGGATAACAAGCTTAACAGAATCGGAACAGATTGCAATCCACGGGAGGAAACACGAGCCTGGTGAAACAGTTTCTACAAACAGATCTGTGTGTAGCGGAAACGTTTAAAAGCTTCATGATGTACGATGAGAAGCTGAGGTTTTTCCCCTACCTCAGGAGTCCAAAACCCTTCTTCTTCGTCTTCTTGTCCGGCTCATCGGCGTCGTCTTTCTTCTTCGCCTTGGTCTTCTTCTCCTCCTTCTTCTTTTTGGTCTTCTTCTTTTTCTCTTTGCCTCCGTCCTCCAGTTCTTGGCGTGAGGAGCCGCTGACGGGCGTGTCCCTGCCCGAGGTGTCCTCGGAGTAATCTAAACACATATAAAACACGTATTAAAGGGCCGGATTTACGCTGCATGATTCTGCTTCTGTGGACAAAAATCGTAAAGAACATCGTAAAAATTGGTCGTGATAATAATAATAATAATAATAATAATAATAAATAATAATATGACGTGCAGCCTGGTCTGTATATATACACATATATATAAATATATATATTGCACACACCCAAAAGTGTCAGAGCTGTTCTTGAAGGTTTGCGGAAGCTTCAAACTCATGTCTGAGAAACGGCTAGGATCGTTAGCTTGGTACGCACTTATGCGAGAACGATAACCATAGGTCTGGCACGCCTTGGAACGTTCTTGTCTAAATCCGCGGCGGTTAATATTCCACACGCAGAGACGTTTCATTAATGGGAAATTACTGCACCCATTTTATAAATGCTTGCGTAAACAGAACCATTTGCTTGTGTTTTGCGTTCTTGGTAGGATTCATGATACGACTCATTTGACGAGTGATTTTTTTTGAGCTGATTTTTTGCTGATCTGGTAATTCATTAGCTAATGAAGCCGTTCATCATGAAAAAAAGGCAGAACCACGCTGGATATTACCGAACCTCAGTCATTAAATCACTCGTTTTCAATAAATAAAGGCTGCCGAGGTCAGTGCTATAATCAATCCGTCCATTCGACCTCGTCACAGATCTACTACATATGGGATTTTATTAGCGTGTGGACGTTTGCCGGACGTTACAGCTAATATGTCCGGTGGCACGCTAGGGTGGCTTGCACAGCTGAACTGAAACGGACTTCGTTGGGATCTACACGAACTGAACATCGATAGTGAAGTAGGTTAAAGCAACGGGGGTGAATAATTTATGCACGTCACGACGCTTACATTTTTTATTAGTAAATAATTTTACTAACTATGTTGATTGTTCCTCTGCTTGAGTATTATTGGACGTTTTGTGCCGATTCATTACAAAGATTCCAAATTAGGGCATCAGTCAGATGTCACGCTACCACCACCATGCTTCACTGTCAATTTCAGCTTGTAACACTATAAAAAATGGAACTGTTTAAAGGGGTGGGGGCCAATACTTATCCAGAGCAGTGTTTATAAAAAAACAAAACAAAAAAAACAAACAATCCAGTCTCTTTGACTAATCCACGGATGTCATCGGTGCATTTGTGTTGTTCTTACCGTCCTCAGGCTCCGAGGGTCCGTCGTAGGACTTGTCGATGGCCTGCCGGAAGCTCATGTTGCAACCGCGGCCGCGTACCATGGGACCGGCGGGCCGGTGGAAGGGAACGCTGTTCTTACTGGCTTCCTCCATGGCTGTCTGCAAACTCTCCAGTGAGCTGGACTTTTGTAGTCCCAACGTCGGTCCCAGAGACGTCACGGGGGCTGAGACCGTGAGAAATAAGGAAACGAGGGATGATGCATCGAAAAGGGTTATGGGGTAATGCTGATCCAACACTGTGTCTGAGACCTTACACACTTTTATTTTGTCATGGAAGCACTTCTGTACTAGAGGTTTGATACACCACACAATATTCAGAATACACAAGCGCCTTGGATGAGCTAATGATAACGAGTCTTTATTGATCACGTATACGTTACGGCAGAGTCAAATTCTTTGAAAAAGTTGGGGTCAGAGCGCAGGGTCAGCCATGATACAGCGCCCCCTGGAGGAGAGAGGGTTAAGGGCCTTGCTCGAGGGCCCAACAACGGCAGCTTGGCAGTGCTGGGACTTGAACCCCTTGACCTTCTGATCAGTAACCCAGAGCCTTAACCGCCACGCCACCAGTGAATCACCGTTAATGCCGTCAGGCACGTTCAACCACGTCTAGTCGACAGATGTACGGCGTAGCTGCAGCTCACGTTCGGCTTTCGGTTTCGGCCAGGAAAATTTTCATTTTGGCGCATCGCTAATGCATTTAGCTCATTTGTGAATTTGGATGGGACTCGAGGAAGGTCTGAGAACGCACGAGTCAGCAAAATCTCAGGTAATTACAGTACTTCAGCTGCAGTCTAATATAATTAAGTAGCTTTCAGGCACTAAAGCTTAACTGCTTGTCCGCACACGCATTACAGTGTGCTTTTGAACGGGGCCACATAAAATTGAAGACATTCTGGTGAGAACTCGTCCATTTGTTTTAGACAATTAAAATAAATAGATAAATAAATAAATAAATAAATAAATAAACAAACACGACTGGAAAATTTACATTTACAGATTATAATGACCCGGATCTTTCATTAAAACCTATACAACAACAATAACGTAAACGAGCAAATTAATAAAAAATAAAAAAAAAAACGGGTACATCGGGAGACCGACGTTACTGGGAAAACTTCCGAGTGGATGTTTTTAGAATAGGATGTCGAGGAATAAATAAGCAGCGCTGTAGTGTCAATCCTACAGGACAGTGGCTGGTACGGTATCGTTTAAAACACAGTCAAAAACAAAACCAGACACCGTTTTCTTACCTTTCGCAAATTAAATCAAAGCAAAATCCGGCATCACGTCTACAAACGGGCTAATACGGAGCGGAAATATGCACGTAATTTCGTTAGAACCAAAAACGAGCTGAGAGATCAGACAGGTCTATTCAGGGACGCACACGAATTCCCACTGAAACGAGCTGCAGTGCTGCAGAAACGACAGACAGACGGCCCCCTAAGGCGCACACGCAAAAGCCAATAGGAATCGGCCCAACATGGCGGATTTTCACTTGAACCAACAACAAAGGAAAGCACGGAGCCAAAAAAGACAGCGAGAGCGAGAGAGACTGGGAAAATGATCGCTTTGATACGACGCAGACTGTCAAACTCGCTGGAACTGCTAGTCTCTTGTTAGCGCACGGATATCTGTACACTGGCTTTTAATCGCAGGAGAGATAAACACAAGACAAAACGAGCGAGCAGCCAAACACACAAAGTCTCTAGGAGGATCAAGGTTTGCTGGGAGCTGGCCATACCGGTCGAGCACGAGGAGGAAAGACAGGACGGCTGGAGGGAAAGAAGAAGAGATAACAAGGCCTAGAGAAACAGAAAAGATAATGAGTGAAAGAGTGGAGAGCTTGCGAAAGACAGGCACTGAGTAATCCAGAGGAAAGAATGAATGATATGGTGAAGAAAGCAGAAAAGCCAGAAGGATAAGGCAAGGGAGATTCACAGGGTAAGGTTTCACAGTACACTAGCACAGAGCCAACATCATCAGAGCAAAATCACCATCCGACACTTCTCTCATGCTTACACAGGTAGCAGGACCTGTACCTGGTTTTCATCATCGCTATAGGATCGGTCCTACCAAAATGTTTCATGGTCAGGTCTGCTGTGGTTTAAATGACCTGTTTGTTTATATAGAAACAACCAAATGAAAGAAAGCAAAACAGCGGAAATGGAAGCAGCGGAGTTCTTTAGAAACAGACCGGGTGTGCGTGATTGGAGGAAGTTCCTGTGGGAGCGCGTG
Organism: Ictalurus furcatus; assembly: GCF_023375685.1. Classification (NCBI taxonomy): domain Eukaryota; kingdom Metazoa; phylum Chordata; class Actinopteri; order Siluriformes; family Ictaluridae; genus Ictalurus; species Ictalurus furcatus. The sequence continues at coordinate 1,666,884 of NC_071280.1, forward strand.
GGATCGGTCGAATCTTTTGCGGGTGCAGGCGGAAGTGGTCAGAGGCGTCTGCGAGAGCTGAAGGGACGGGTTAGGATTTCCGTGGGAGTGGACGGGATTAGGTCGGCTTTCTCGTTGTCTGCAGAAATGGTTGGGATTGGCCACGAGTGACCGTCATCGTCGCCGCACCTCTTCATGCCCTGCCCTCCAGCCGTCAAGAACACCTAACGAACCCTGGTTTGAATCTCCGTCCGGAGCTTGACGGGGAAACACCAGAAGAAAACGACCGTTCCTGGCTCCAGAAGCTGTTCAGATTCTCCAGACACGACCACTGCGACTAACTCGCTCGATTTCCCTCTCGTAAATCTCCTCCACACTGCATCCAGAATTCTGCTGTGCATCTGGCGGACACCCTCTCAAAAGGTTCTTCAACGCTTAATCTCTCGTCCGAGACCTCAAAAAGCACCACGTCTACGTTCCCTGGGACAGAACTACACACCTGGTGACCGACTCAACCCCAGGCCGCTCAGCATGTCCTTTTCACGCTCAAGGTGTTCTGAAAAGCTCGGTAGTGAAAACAAAATCCTCGCCCATCAAAGTCTGAATAGTCCCGTGTCTCCGTTCTTTCTTTCTGATCACGACCTACTTTTTCAAACAATATCCAAGACACCAGATATGGCCTTGTATGCTTTCTACTGTTTTTCTCTGCCTCTACTCTTCGTATTGATTGTTCTTCGTTTTACTGTCGATGCGCCTAATCGGCTCCACATTTCGGCTTCAAATTATCGTCGTCGTCTTTTTTTTTTTTTTTTTTTTATTCTGTTACCAACTAGGCCGCTCCAGAACCTGCTAAAACCGGTAAGTATTCTAGGTCATGGATCCTTAGAAATTCTCAAAGAAGGGTTTTTCTGCACGTATATACAGGGTTCTTACAGTAACCAAGAGGTCCTTGGGTGCATACACCTTCCGCCTGTCTGTTTGGAGAAAACTTCACATGCACACGTTTATCATTCGTTACTATACGACATTATTATCATTTCAGTCCGATGACACCCGTGCAAACATAATGCACAAAATAATGCGCGTCCGAGTTCAGCTCCTTCAACACGGAGTCAGTTCACGGTGTCGTTTTGGAGGAATAAGAGCGCAGACCACGGTAAAATGACAGGGTCCAGTCGAAGTCCGTTTATAGCGGAACGGAATGTGTACGTACGAAAGGAGAGAAATGCCACGGAGGAAACTCGGCAGCGTTGCGCTTTACGGTATACGCTCGTGTTGAAAGTACACATTACACGCCGAATGTACGCTGCTCCGAATCACCACGACTGCCGTTTATGTTCCAAGTACAGAGTGGCGTGTATACGCCACGGAGCGTCCTGGTCCTTGACTGAAGACATACACGCAGATAATCTCGCGAGCCTGTTCACACACCGGTTTAGAAACGGGAATTCTTTACACCTCGTCCACGACCAACAACCGATCGTGTTCGAGAAGCAAACATCCTCGTTGGGAAAGAACTCGGTATTTACAGACAAACCGCACTGTACTCTGATTGGCTAGAAGGTACCGATTGACTTTCTACGTTGGCGTTTCGTTGGGTAGCGGCTCGCTCAAAGCTGGACGCCGCACGTACACGGCGTCATCGGCGAAGTGATGTTTATCGAACGTTTAGGGAAGGAGTCTCCAGTGTCGGCACTTTGTAACGATCAGAGGTAAAGTTTTTAGTTTCGTGCTTCGTGGACATTTCACAATATTAAATGCAACTCTAAATGGATAAAAAAAATTTTTAAAAAAGCACAATGTGTTGATTAAAATGTAGTCATTGGAGAATTGCTGCGGTATAACAGGAATAAAGCGCTAAAAACTTAAAGCACACCCCCAAGTCTGCTAATACTCCTACTACTACTACTACTAATAATAATAATAATAATAAGCAGTCAGAACTG